>NC_043959.1:26437377-26737377 GCF_902148855.1 Sphaeramia orbicularis | reverse complement strand
TTTGGTCAAAATGCGAAATTTGAGAATTGACAATAGAACGGGTTTGACTCAAAAGGAATATTAGTCTCAGAGCTGCTGTGATCTACTTCAAAACACTGTCTGCACATGACAATATATTCACTTTATAGGTTCTATCTAGTGGAAAATTTATAAATCTATTACATAAATGCACATAAACCAATATATATGTGTAATAACACTTTATCATATACCTTGAAAACATCAGCAAACCAGCACTTTGGTCATTTGTTTTCCAATTAATCTTATTAAAATACATAACATCTAGCACATTTAATCTCTGAAGCAGATAATTTCTAATAAAAATTGAGACCAGTGTTGTTTACCTTCACCTGCACACCAGTGACCATGGATGAACCAGTAGAACATGTTATGATGCCACCTAAGGAGATAGTGCCTCAGATCTAAAATAAAGCCTATGCAGACATAAAATTCTAGTACAACTGAAAGACACAGAGTTAACTTCAAAAAGCAGAGATCGCCATAGATTTACACTGAGGCGCTTTCTCAGTCGACACATTTTAATTTTTTACACAGGTTTTATACATTTTATTTGGAACCACCAAAAAATGGCCTGGTCCATCTTAAACTGTTACTCCATTGTTAAGATTTTTGGGCTAATAGAAGACTGATATCTGGTTTCTATTAACAGTTGACAGAAAATCAGAGCTTCTGCTTATTAAATAAAACATATTTTACTGACAGCTTTCATTGTATTTCTGATAAATGATTTATAATATCAACCGCATTAAATGACTTACAAGTCTTTACTATTTACCGTGTCAATAAGTAAGCCTTTTGCATTAGCTCACCCTGTTCTGTTCCATTTACCAAATATGGTCACTTATGGCTCCAAAATCCAGCATGGGAACTGCTAAAGCACGAACTTCTTCAAAAATCAATAGACATCACTGTGGCTCTGTTCATGTCTTATACAGGGGTTGGACAAAATAATGGAAACACTTTCACCTCAAGATGATAATGCGCCAATCCATACAGCTAGAATTGTTAAAGAATGGCATGAGGAACATTCTAATGAAGTTGAGCATCTCGTATGGCCGGCACAGTCCCCAGACCTCAACATTATTGAGCATTTATGGTCAGTTTTAGAGATTCAAGTAAGACGTCGATTTCCACCGCCATCATCTCTAAAAGAATTGGAGGGTATTCTAACTGAAGAATGGCTTAAAATTCCTTTGGAAACAATTCACAAGTTGTATGAATCAATACCTCGGAGAATTGAGTCTGTAATTGTCGCAAAAGGCGGACCTACACCATATTAAACTAGAAGCACTCGGAGAGCGCAGACCTCCGCCAAGGCTGATCAGTGGCCCCCCCGTGGGCCCCCCCACCCCCGATCACCACCAAAATTTAATCATTTCTTCCTTATCCCATTTCCAACAAACCCTGAAAATTTCATCCAAATCTGTCCATAACTTTTTGAGTTATGTTGCACACTAATGGACAGACAAAGAAACAAACAGACAGACAAACAAACAAACAAACAGACAGACAAACAAACAGACAGACAAACAAACAAACAAACCCTGGCAAAAACATAACCTCCTTGGCGGAGGTAATTATATTTTGTTGATTTTTTAAGGTGTTTCCATTATTTTGTCCAACCCCTGTATATAGTCTATGGGGCCAGCACAACTGTCATCAGATTCCCCAGTGGCCATTCCTGGTATTGCACCTACAACTGTCAGAAATGTTGTAGGTGTCCTGAAATATTAGTATTTATGGTCAGTTTTTTGACCCATTACTGTTTGCTGGTTTGTAGGTTCTCTAAAGAAGACAGAATTATTACAATATTACCACTGTTTATTTTAATTTATTGTTACTGCCTGTCTGTAAAACCTGTTTTCTTTCATAGCGTGAGCTGCTGACCTCTTGGCCAGGTCACCCTTGAAAAGAGATCTCAGTCTCACTGGGATTCTATCTGGTTAAATAAAGGTCTAATCAAAAAAATAAATAAATAAAAGATTCTTATATAGCCCAAAGTATAGGATAGGTCAATATTTTTTGTTGTTGTTCTTTTATAATTTTCTAAAAAAACAAAAATGCTAAACTCTTGTGTAGCAAGATATATAATATAACAAACTCCTCAACATGGAATTTGATATAATGGGAAATTTACCTTGTAGAAACTCTGGTGTCCATCAAAGTTTTTATTTTAGTAATGACTGTCTAATGTGAAAGACATCCACAGAAAATTGGAACCAAACCCACTGTCATTTTCAGATCTTTGGGGTGCTTTTACCTAGTGTAGTACTTTCGTCGTTATTTCACTTTTGCACTTTAGACTTTCCAGTTCCATTTCTAGCCCTTCCAAAAGCACCAGTTTAAGCCTCAAGTAATTCCTAGATGATTTTGTGTCTTATTAATGTTTTTTTCCAACAAAATGACTATAATAGCTTATAAAGGTGATGCCCGTTTGAGGTTTTTAGGCTGCTATACTCATGAAAAAACAGATGAATTACTCGTCTATTTGACTTAATGTTTTTGATTGGACCGTGAGATTTTTTCTTCGGTGCATCTCCCAGGGATTTAACCTTAGAGTCTCCTCAGTCGAGCTCTGAGAGGTTCATCTGTCTTCTCCAACAGAAACTCCATAAAGCTTCAGGGGTGCTTATCAACACAAAGGCAGCTTTGATTCTTGTAGATTTCTGCAGTGGCAGACAGTGGATTATGGGCTGAGATCAGAGGCAGTGAAGCATTCAGGCATCTTCTGGCACCATATGTCTTTTCTCCAGACTCAGTATAGATTTTTTTTGTTTTGTTTTGTTTTTGTGTGTGTTTCTCCTCTAAACCTCTCTTAACAACCAGCCATAATAACAATCGCTCCCTCTCCTCTTGTGTCATTTTCCAGTTATCCAGTTCGGGATGGTGACTCTTTTTGTGGCCTCTTTCCCTCTCGCTCCCCTGTTCGCTCTTCTGAACAACATCATCGAGATTCGCCTGGATGCCAAGAAGTTTGTTATGGAGCTACGCAGGCCAATCGCTGTCAAAGCCAAAGACATTGGTAGGTGTCTACTACCACAAAAAGACAAGTCTGCTGTTTATTTCCCTACATGTTTCCAGTAATATGGCAGAAGAGATCGGAAATGAGGAAGAAGAGATGTGCAATCTGCTATGTGGTTTGTTTTGATGGACCTTCTGTTCATATTGGGCTCAGCCTCGTAGTGTGTGAGCTTTTAGTTTTTAGAAAATGCACAAACCACATTTTCAATTTTCACAGCAACAAACTGATGTTGCTACCGCATTGTAATTCTACACAGACACAAATGTTAATGAGCATCTAAGTGGTTTTTCAGACCAGTAAATCACCTGAGCTCTCGGCTTCCATTACCAACAACCATTTGCCAGTGAGTGTCAGTGTATTTGCAATGTACAAATGAGTAGTTCTGACCTTCTAGGAGCTCACTGGATTCAGTTCATTTCAACTTGTTATCAGAATCAACTCACAGAGACTAGAACCGGAGCTGATGTTCTGGGAAAATAAACATTCTCACTGGCTTCTGTTTCTATTCATTCATTTTTAATTAATTAATTAATTACATTTTCATTCACGCATTATGACTTTGATAAACACATCCCAAAAGACGCAATGACACAGGAGGTGACATAGTGGTGCAGTGGTTAGCACTATCCCCTCACACCATGAATGTACTGGGTTCAGTTCTAGCGTCAGCCGATGTGGACCTTTCTGTGTGGAGTTTGCATGTTCCCCCCATGTCACTTCCTCCCACTGTCCAAACACGTGCACTTAACTGGTCAGTCTAAAGCGTCTGTGGGTGTGAATGTGAGAGTGATTGGTTGTTAGTCTGTGTACGTCAGCCCTTCACCCATAGGGAGCCAGTAAAAAGATGGATGGATGGATGGATGGATGGACTGTATTACCATAAGGCTGAGTCCGATTTCACCCCTTGGCCCTCCCCCTTACCCCTACCCCTCTATTTTGCACGTACACATGAAAGGGTAGTGTTGTCCCGATTCTCAATTAGACGGAGGGGAAAGGCTGAGGCGGAGGGCTGTATAGCCCTCGAAACTGAGATATTTTAGGACCACACTACGAACGGATAGAAGAAATTTCCCATAATTCTGTTCGAACCACTGGCAAGATGGAGGTAAACAGCCAAAAAGTGCAGCAGTGTGATGAAAGAAACACACAACTGTATGTATTTTCTTTGTAAACAACTTAATCGTTTGATCGACCCTTTAATGTCCTTTTAATGTGTTATAGATCGCATTTCTGCGGTTTATAGTTGATAGCCGCAAAAAGATGACCAAAGCCCATACAACAGAGATGGTTACAGCTGTTGATGGCATGGGGAATTCTTTTGGAAACAAAGTTGTCACATCTGTTTATAGCAGCATCGACGACTGATGATGATGTAACAGGTCGCGAAGGGTTGGCCCATTTCATAGGGGAATGTTTCAACCCTTACCCCTTGCAGCTCCGTTTCAAGGGGTAGTGCCAAGTGCAAGGGCCAAGGGGGAGGGCTGAGGGGTGAATTGGGATTGGGCCTAATAGTGTGATCTGCGAATCCGTTGGGTCCAGTCCGTTGAGTCCAGTCTGAAGTTGGATTCAGAAGCCACAACAAAATAAAAATGAAAAGTCTTTACAACAAAAAATGAGGTCAGTACTGTTGGTGTTTGTGTTAAAATGTTAGTTAACAAAACACATGAAAAAGACAGAGGAAGGGTGGGGATTGGCTGTCAAGAAAGTCTGGGACCATGCTGGTGTTTCCTGTCACACCAATGGTTTTCTCTTCCACCCACAGCTATAGAACCAGAGCACATAGAACATGCAGAATACACTGTGAGTTCTAACCATATTCTGTACAGCACCATGGTAAATTATCAGGCCTGATATTGTAATTTTGAACCTGGCTTTAGGGAAATGATTCTTGTTTGCCTTTTTAAAATATTCATTCATTTGTCCCAATCCTATGTCAAGTTAATTTCATTTTAGTGGTTTTATGTGCTTTCTGTAATTAATTAAAAGCTAAAGCTTTGCATCCATTTAAAAAAGTGTCAACAAAAAATTAAATTAACTTCTAGTGAGTGCCTTGAGAGGACTAATGTGATCTTTGGAAAACAGCAAGTAATAGGGCTCCCCTCTAATGCTGAGTGTGTTAGTGCCATCTAGTGGTGGCTCCTCCTCTCTGCACCTGGACAGTCCTTCCATGCAATACCCTTATTTTCTCCATAATGACAGCTCTCGTGTCTTCCCCCAGGTATTTGGTACAACCTCCTCAGAGGCCTGAGCAAGGTAGCAGTCATTGTTAATGTAAGTTTACACTGTACACTTCCTAAATATGTCAGAGCAGCTGTGAGCTTAATTTTCATCAGTGAACTGTGAAGTACCTGTGTATTTTTTTTTTTCTTTCTCTGTCAGGCGTTTGTCATTTCCTTCACTTCGGATTTCATCCCTCGCCTCGTCTACCAGTACATGTACAGCCCCGATGGCTCCATGCACGGCTTCATCAATCACACGCTGTCCTATTTCAACGTCACTGACTTCACGCCGGGCACGGAACCATTGCAGCCCATGCACCTGGGCTACAAGGTGGAAATGTGCAGGTAAGGTTTGACTGTACAGCTAAGGCGAACATTTGACACCGCAACTGAAAAATCAGTCATAATCGACTCTTTTCTCTTTGTCTGTCCGTAGATATAAAGACTACAGAGAGCCGCCGTGGTCCAGTACACCATATGAACTTTCCAAGGAGTTCTGGGCCATTCTGGCAGCACGCCTCGCCTTCGTTATTGTCTTTCAGGTGGGAAAAATATTCTGTATACCTTCAGATTGATATGTCTTATAATCAGCTCCTTTATTTCTGATATACACCCTTACAAAATGGACTGTCAGACTGCTTAACTCCACCCACACCACTTTCACCTTCTGCAGTGTTAGATGAGCAGGAGGATGGGGGTTCAGTGAATAATCCAGATCTGCTACATTATATGGCGGTTATTACCTGCAATATAGGAAAAGCTAATGTGGTGTTTAATGGTACATTTTCTAGGTGGCAGTTTCATCATATTTTTCCCATCATTGCTTGTGCTTACACAGCTATATCCATATCTTTTGTACACTCAGTGGGAGACTAAAGAATTTTTTTTTCAAATGATGAATTGCAGCAGTAAGTGAACGTAGGTTATTGTATTAAGAGGTTGCTTTTACAGTTCTGTTTGAAATGATGTCTGTAAATGCACAAGCATTTTGTTGGAGGGGCAGAAAATACTAGATTGTTCTTTCTGCTCCTTTTCATTCACAGGATTCCCGCAGAGTCTTATAAAGTCTTAAAAGTCTTGAATTTACAAATCTGCATTTAATACTTTAAAAAAGTCTTTAAAAGGTATTAAATTTGATGTGGTAGGTCTTAAGTTATGTTACAATAAACTTGTTCATTGTAATGTGTTTAAATGTGTCTGTTAAATGTCCAAGCTGCAAAGAAACCAATGTTATTCTGTTCAGTTCCACCCATTCCCATATCAAAATTAGGAACCAATTATTGCGAACTTTGTAGCCCCCGTTGGGAATCAAGGCATTGGAGTAAATAAATACATTTTTCTAAATTCTAGGAGTTGTGAATTTTTGCCGGTATGGCTGTGAAATGGGCATTAAATCCTGTTCTATGTCGTCTTAAAAAGGTCTTAAAACATCTTAAATTTAACTTAAGGAACCTCTAGGAACCCTGCATTCATAACATGGTCAATTTGCTGACATGGAAAAGCAGATTTTCTTTTTCTGTGTCTATCTTTTATCTAATGGCATAGACAGACTTAAACTTTATGTGTCATTCCAGATTTTAATTAAAAATGAAATTTTGATGCAGTTGGCTCAGCAGGCAGCAGCAATAAATACACACAGGCACTATATATACAGGATATTATATACAACACAGAAGAAATATGCATATAAAAACGATAGAAGATAAAAGATAGAATAAATATGCATATAAAAAACTATAGAAGATAGAATAAATATGCATATAAAAACTATAGAAGATAGAATAAATATGCATATAAAAACTATAGAAGATAAAAGATAGAATAAATATGCATATAAAAATTATAGAAGATAGAATAAATAAGCATATAAAAACTACAGAAGATAAAAGATAGAATAAATATGCATATAAAAAAACTATGTGAGTATAAAAAGCTATGGATCTCTGATTTAAAAACAAAAAACCATTTCAGTACTGATTATTGCACAGTTATATTTTACGTTGGAACAGTCCTGTGTAGGTGAGGGTGGGTGTGGAAGGGAGGAGGGAGGATATTATGTTGAGTTCAGCAGTCTTATGGTATGTGGAATGATAATAATGAAAAAGGAAATGAATAAATAAATAAAGTTTTTAGTGAAACGCTCCCATGTCAGTCGTATTCTAACATGAGTCGTGTTCTAACATGCTCTCTGTTCTTTGCAGAACGTCGTGATGCTCATGAGTGACTTTGTGGACTGGCTGATCCCAGACATCCCCAAGGACATCAGCCTCCAGATCCACAAGGAGAAGATCATGATGGTGGAGCTCTTCATGAAGGAGGAGCAGGGCAAGAGGCTGGCAGCGCGGGACAACCACAACCAGGACAACTGCACTTCCCCGTCATCAGCCAATGAGAGCCCTCCTCAGCCCCGCTCACGGCCCGTGTCCCACACAAACTGTTATTAAGAAGCAGAAGGCGACGTGGAGGAACAAGAGCATCAAACAAACAGCAACAAGCAAATAAAACCCCAATAAACCAACTGTAAATAGATGAATAGTCTGTGTACTGCAGTAATATCTGCTTACAGCCCGCTGTAAACACTAAACAGCTGTCCACTAACAAGGCTTTTATACTAATGAGGGAAGCTTTGCTGCGTTCACATTTTGGATTACTTGCAGGACTGGACATGTTACAATTTCCTCACCGCTGAAACCTGAAGAAACCTTTTCACACTGTCTCTTGTCTTACAGTGTTTTACAGATTGCCAGACACTGTCAGCCATTAATTATTCATGTTCAGCATGTGGTTAGATATGACCTGTCATTAGATTTAAAGAGCTATGACCACAAAACATCATTTATTGGATGTATTTGAAAGGAACAAGCCATTAGCGTTGTTTGCCTCGGGGGACTTTCCACGTTGATGAGGTCAACTTTCAGGAATCTAAGAGAACAGTCCCAAACCTCCTGAGTAGACTTTACTAACCACCTGAAAGCCAATGTGAATTATATTTCCAAGGAGCAAGCTTACACCAGCCGTCCCTCGCAGGGGACGCGAATGCAGCTTTTGTACAGAAGACCAACACGCCATCCAAATGGTCCTGCTGAGAAGACTTCCCTTCTGGAATCACTGGTGAGATGCGGCGCTGAGGGAGTTCATCTCCTTTTTCTAATGTCCAAAACTCACTCAGATAGGCCTTTTTTTTTTCTCCTTTTTTTTGCACAATTAAATACAAATGCAGGACTTTTCTGATGTACTTCTTTTAATATGCAACATGGTAAAGCACATTTACTTTTGTTGTTGAGCGGACTGCAAGGTTTTGGAAGACTTTGACATTTGTACGTACTACGGTCTTGTGCGAGCAATATCCTGCTCTTAGTTTTGTTACATTTTGAGCATGAACAAACAGCCTAACAGCGCTGGGTGGCATTATTCCTGAAAGCACAAGTCACATTATATTTCATTCCAATGAACTGGAAATCTTAAAGTTACAAATGGCCTGATTTATAGTCGAAGTGATGTCAATTATCCAGGGGTGCTCCATGTTACCAGAATGAGATGCTGTAGATACTTGCTTCATGTCCTGTTAAAGTAGTAAAATAAGCTGTTAGTTATTCATAAAGTCATGAATATAGCAACATTAACATTTATTTGGTTGATAAAGCATCTTTCTCATAAGTTATGCAGCAAATAAGACAGAGAAAGCTATGTGTTTGTAGCCACTAGCTGCTTGAAAAGCCAACTGCTACCTTTTTCTGTCATTTAAAAGAAGGGAGACAGTGTGTTAGTTAGTGAAGTACAACTTTGTTTGCATAAAATATTTGCAACTCCTTTAACAAAGCAATGCATGTGGACCAAAAAAACCAAATCAATACTGTAAAAGATGATAATTATCTTGCAAAGTAAAAGTAAAAAAAAAAAAAAAAAGTAAAGCTTTGCAACAAACATCTTTTGCTTTGCACTTATAGTAGTAATTTTATTTTTGTTCAATAAAAACATGGATTCGTATAGCTTTAAATGAATGCTAGGCGGCTCTCCATCCAGAAAATACAGCTTGAAAGACATTGCAGATGTTAGCTTATCTAACTACACTTATCAAAGCCATACAGACTACTTGTTAAACTGCTCAGCTTTATTTATTGGAGGGTTTCGTTGAGTAGAATCCTGTTTGTCGTGCAGCAGCTAGTGTTAAAAAGATGTTTGGCAATACTAGTTAGCTAGATAGAATCAGCAGTTAGCATCAGTTATTTAAGCTTTTAACACCTGTTTTTTTCAGGGAAAGACAACGTTTATTAGAGAAAAAGTGCAAGACCAATATAAAGGATCAACTTCTACTTTCTTTGTTGAAACACAATCTTCAACATCTTCCTGGTCACCAGTTTTGGGACTACAGATGTAATTTAGGTTGTGTTTCTGTTTCTAACCATAGCTTGGGGTCATAGTTCGAGTCATGTATGCATGAAAAGAGTAGATGTTAAAAGGTTAAATCAGAAACGTGCATTTCAGGTGTTTGTTAAAGCGTTTCGGTGTGCTAACGGATTTAGGGTCGTGTACTGAAAATCGAATGTATTTATGTTAAAAGTCGTGTAGTTCAACATGTATAGCATTTACAGCAGGTGCCATAAAGCTCATATGACATCAGAAAAATGAGAACAAGATGGGTTTGGGGAATCTTGCTTGTTGTACAATACAGTGCCAATTATTAAAAGGGACTTTGTATTTTTATCACTGGAGTTGAAAGAAGCAACGTCGGTTTCTTGATGTTTCTTGACAGCAGCTCCAGTAACTCACTTTTCCAGCCTTATACTCTCCAGGGACATTAAACAACCTCCCTGGTTTCTTTAGTCTTATTTCCTGATTTCATACAAAGGGTGACAGTGTATCAGCTAAAGGTTTTCAATGTTCTTATCTTGCCTTATTAACCTGAATCCGAACGCTGCAGTACTTTTAACTGTTCAAGCACAAAGACTGAATATTATTTCTTTATGTATGTGTCTGAAAACTGCAAAAACTTAATGTGGAAGTGACTGGATGTCGTTGCTGAAGTGGCAATGTACAGTCTACACTTGGTGGACATGTGTCAGACACTGCCCCCTGCTGTAAATATACTGAACTACCCCCTAAAACTAACCCCCCTCCTCTTTAAGACTCATAGAATGTATTGTTATAGTTTTAATAAACAAAGGTACACATTAATTTTTAGGTTAAAATATTGTATTGCTGTCTATTAGTTTGATAACAATGCATTTTGAAGTGAATTTAAATGTTTTGAGAGGGTTTGTATGAGTTCATAAGGGACCATGACAATATTTGTCTCAGTAACTTCAATATTTCTATGAATCATCAGTGTGTACCTGTTTGAATAACCTACAGCCCACGAAGATGTCACCTCCTTTTGGGATATGAGTTGATCTGTTGCTCAAACTGTCCAAACTGTTTCTGTAAGTAGACTTAGTGTCGGTGTTCAGTAATAGATGATGTGCTGCCTCAGGGCTGCAGAGCCTGTCTTACCCCCCAACCCTGAACCTATAATGTCACATGTGAAGCCCCCTCCTTTCCTGTCTGTCTGTTGCCATGTTGTACTTACAGCATCAATAAAACTCTACAGTTGGTGACATGCTAATATCTGTTAACCCTGTAGGTCAACACATTTCACGACATGTGTTGCTGTATATGCATGTACTTGTCTGTCTATTATAGATCTTTGCAAATAAATGAAAGATGACCTGTCTAGAGTGTTGATGTTGGAAAAAAAAAAAAAGCTCTTTATTTCACAACTAAAAATGCAAGAAGATGCAACATGCAAAAGCAGTTACATTTGACTGACTGAAGCTGTGAACTGTATTTATGATCCTAAATCAGAAATTCATAGGGTGACATTTAAAATCTGCATTGAAGCAACAATTTCTTCCAACATTCTTTGGATTATTTTCACACATAACAAGAAAGCACAATTACATGCATTGAACAAACAAATCAAAACAATCACTCCCACCCATAATTGTTTCATTTCTTGTTTGGGGATCAGGATAGACGGCAAGGCAAATTTATTTATATAGCACCATTCATATGAAGTGCTTTACAAAGGCATAAAATTACGTTAAAATCATAGAGAATACAACATTAAACAAAAGGAAAGAGCAGAAAAGATCAAAATAAAGAAGGAAATTCAGGACAAAAGCTGAAAACAGTCAATTAAGTTGCAGTAGGAAATCATATTCTCTTTTATTTAGCATAAATAAATGAATATGTGTTACATAGATCAGTTGTTCTGATAGCTTTTTTTTAATTTTCAGAATACTGAATACTTGAAATATATTGTTTACGCTCAGTTTTAAAGATTAAAAAAGGTTTGTGATTGGAGAATTTGGATTTATGAATATGATATTTTGCCAAAAACAGAATTAGATTGATGACGTAGTATTGATCTGATTTGGTAGCAGGATATGAGAAAATACCAAACAATATTTTTGCATAAGTAAGAGAAAAATCAGGATCAATATTTTGACATAAAAAAACAGACATCTTGCCAGAAGACGCTTGAGAAGGGACAGGACCAAAACAGATGATATAAGTTTTCTTCTGATTGATTACAAAAAGAGCAATCCACATTGATGTGCTTTTTATATCTTTGTAGGAACAGTTTGCAAGGATAGAAACGATTAATTAATTTGAAAGAAACTTCTTTTATCTTTTTTATAATTAAATATTTAGAGGGTAGACACCAGATTTTCTTCCATTTCAGGTGTGGAATGAGATTATTCCAATAAGAAACCACATTTGGATAAGAGACAACACTCTTTTGTAATAAACCACGTATATTGCAGTTGTTTACTCTGTTTGTGTTCATTCTAACTTTTTTTTTCTTCAACTTTATTGAAAATATATATGTATACAAAATAGAGAAATATTGAACAAACTTCAAGATGTCACGAGGGAAAAAGCATCCAAATAAATAAATTAAAATAATGCAACGACTTAGAGACACAAAGAAGAATAGACAAATAATAATGATAAAAACTTAAAATATGAAGATCTAAGAAAAATAACTATAAAAAAAATACATCAGAAAGTAAGTTCAGTCCATTTTAAAGAATGCTTTATAAATTGTCAGAGTGTTTGTACTTTTTTTGTTAAAGATAAATTCCATTGATTTAATATAGTTCTCAAATTCAATCAGAAAGATTTTAAAATTTGGGCGTGTTTTGGCATATTTATTTTTGTGTATGTGAAATTTTCCAAATAAAATGATCAGATTAACAATAAATTCTAAATTACGAATGTCATGTTGAAAATATGTAAGTACATTTTGAGATGTTATAGTTATATTTTCATTATATTCAGATATGTTAGTATGATAGTATTATAGAGTATATGATAGTTTTCAATTTTAGACCAGAAGTCGAGTTCATTCTAACTTTTTTATTTATTTATTTATTTATTTGAGCAATGAACAATTGAACTATATATATACACACACATATATATACATATATACACACACACACACATATATATATGTATATATATATATATATATATATATATATATATATATATATATATATATATATATACATAATTTATTTATAATAGCATACATCAAAATAGGACAGAAAAATTCGCAATTCACAATATGTTTTACATTTCAAATATAAAGAAACCTGCGTAAGAGGAGTTTTTTTTTTTGTTTGTTTTTTTTTTTGTTTTTTAATGCTCAAGGTATAAACTATAAATTTTACAAATTAAATAAGATTATATACTTGGCATAGTTTTTGATTTTATTTGCTTTAGAATTTATGATATTTAAATTGTCTAAATAATTGGAGAAAAGGGCTTTAAAAACAATAATGTTTGGACGCTGGTGTGCAAATTTAGTGAAATGGATGTGAAATTTGGCAAAAAATAACTAAAAGGTTGATAATATATCTTTTTTCTGGATTTATTTTATCAATTTGTGACAGGCCAAATAAAATATGTTGAATGTTCAATTTACATGAAGCGTCAAATTTGGTGTTTATAAAATTATTTAAATCAATCCACAATATATGTGAGGGGGTGAAATAAATAAATAAAATAAATGACATATTGTTTCCTCTGCGTTGCTGCAAACAGAACAAAGTGTATCAGTATTTTTCTCCTATTTTACCAAATAGGTTTTTACCAGAAAACATTCCAACTGGAACTCAATTCTAGTCCCGCACGCGCGTCGGTCCGCACATGCGCAGTAACGGAAGTGAAAGTAAAAGTCCGTATTTCCTAGTTCAGTGTTAGTTGGTGTGAGTTCGAGGTGTGGTTCAGGCAAACATGAGCGACAGTCTGGAGTTCAACACCGTCCTTATGGACATTTCCAACCAGCTGACCGCGGAGGAGCTGGAGAAGTTAAAATACCTCTGCGACAAAGACATCGGGAAGAGGGACCTGGAGAAGTCCACCACCGGCCTGAAGCTGTTCCAGCTGCTGAAGCACAGAAACAAGCTGGGCCCCGGAAACACCGACTACCTGTCCGACAGACTGGGACGCATCCACAGACAGGACCTGAGAGACAAGCTGGAGGGAATAGACGGACAAACTGAGAACCAACCGGACGAGGCGGAAAGAGGTGAGAACATTAGGGGGCGCTGTTCAGAGCCAGGACTCACAACTTTATTTGTAAAGTACTTTAACCCTAGTATCAGGGGGTCAAACATGCGGCCCGGGGGCCAAATGCGGCCCGCTAAAGGTTCCAGTACGGCCTGTGGGATGAATTTACAAAGTGCTGTCAAACTCATTTTAGTTCAGGTTCCACATGCAGACCAATATGATCTCACCTAGGAGGCTTCTGATGGAATAACTATAAATAAATCTTCCTTCCAAACTTTCCTCCATGTTTTATTGCAGGGGTGTCAAACTAATTTTACTTCAGGGGCCACATCCAGCCAGACCAGTAAAATAATAACAGTGAAAAAAGTCAAATCCCATTATGACAATGTTTACATCTACAGTACATTTTCTTGGGCTGATGCCGATTTTTTTAAACACGCTGACCATAAAAGACAATTGAAACACTCAGATAATGAACAATTTTATGCAGCAATATGAATATGTTTTTAATTTCACCAACAGAGAAATTTCAGTCGTGTGTCTGAACTTGTCCAGACTTGTTTATACTGGGAATGCCCCGTTTGCAGAGACAGGATTACCAGTATGGCTGCATATGTTTGGGGATTTTTCTGAGTCACATCATGACTCAGTGATGCTGTTGTTTTGCGTAACAAGAACAAGAGTATTACACAAGTAGTGCTGCCACTATTCACAAATTTTCTAACGACTAATCTTTCGACTGATTTTTCAATTAGTCCACTAAATCTAAACGACTAATTTAAAAAAAAAAAAAAAAAATCAAGTGTTTGTTATTTTGTTGTGTCCATTTTGTTGGACTGTTTACCTTTGGTTAGGGCACACATTTACAATGGCATCATATTGATATGCAGTGTCACAACATTTTTTTCCATCATTATTTGGACACATAATGTTACTGATAAAATGAAACAACTCCAGATCATAACACTGCCCCACAGGTTGGCACTGCAGACACTTGGCATGATGGGTAATCACTTCATCATTCTGGGACAGGGTCAGTCTGGACTCATCAGACCACATGCATTTTTTCCATTGAAACACTGTCCAGTTTTTATGTTCTCTACAAACTGATATTAGTTTCAGAAAGGAGAAGTTACTCACTGCATCAGTTAAAGAGTTAAAGAACTTGTTGCAGCTAAAACATATTAGTCACTGCAGTAATTACACAACGGAAGGATCTGAATTATTTACTTAGTTTGCTCAGTGACAACACAGCTATAAAACTGCAGACAATTAATTTGAGATCAAATATGAGCATTCCTTTTATAGTCATTTCATTTTGTGTCTAGATATATTGTAGGGAGGCAATGGTACTCAGGGAAAACAGTGTACTGTTCGGTCCACCCTGCACAGGAAATTCTGCCCGTATGGACCACGGGTTTTCGGTTTTGCAATTGATATTCTCTCTCTCTCTCTCTCTCTCTCTCTCTCTCTCTCTCTCTCTCTCTCTCTCTCTGTCTCTCTCTCTCTGTCTCTCTCTCTCTCTCTCTCTCTCTCTCTCTCTCTCTCTCTCTCTCTCTGCCCACTACCCACCCACAATTAAATTTTTTTTTTATTCTACCTGTGCTCGTACCCACGACAATTCTTTGGTTTTTTTAACTAACCTGGTGCAGGACTCTGACACACATACAATACCGTGACACGCTATTACAAGGAATTGCCTACAGTTGATAATGGTGACGTTTTTATACTGCCGTTTTCTTTTGCATCCCTATGCAGAACAGGAATTCGCTTATTTAACAAAAGCTCCCTTTGAGCCTTAAGTGTGTATGTGTCTGTTTTACATGACTGTATACAAGTAGTCAAGGAATAAGAAAGGGTTATATTGTTCAGGACAGGAAGTGTGATTTTATTCAGTACAGTGATATAATTTGTTCCTACTGTGAAATTCAGGTTTTGCTGGCAAGCAAAATAAAAATATAATTTTGGAAGAAAAAAACAACAACATTTGTTTACACACAAAACACGTGGCCCAACTGTGGCCCAAGAACCGAGGTACTGACTGAACCGTGGGACACCAGTACCATTGTACCCCTAATATTTACATAAATGTGCAGTATCTGGGTAATTGTGCAAACTGTCAGAGGTAAATGACAAACAACATGTGCAAAACTGTCTGAGATAAGTAAGATGTTAAATGTGCAAGACTGTCAGAGATGAACAATATGGTATAATGCAAAGAATCCATTTGTGTCTTTATGAAAACTTGGCCACAAATGTAGATTGTCTGTGTTTTAAGATGCCTTTTAACATCAGGTCAGGGATGACAGAAGAAAACTGGGCCTATTGGTTAACTTAGGCTCATTTACAGATTTTTATGTTGATTAACGATCATTGTTTCCGTCAAAATAATACATGAACTGAAAGAAAACTCTCCTTTCTCCTCCTCTTGCAGCCAGACTGAATGTTGCCACAGAAGTAATCGCAGAAAATCTTGGAAAGTCTTGGCGTAAACTGGGACGCAAACTGGGTCTGAGTGAGGTCAAGCTGGACTCCATCAATGCGAAACATCAATTTGACCTGGAGGAGATAACCGTGGAGATGCTGAAGGAGTGGAGGAAGAGCCAGGGGGCCAGGGCCCGGGTGGAGGACCTGACCAAGGCCCTGAGGGACTGCCAGCTCAAACTCACAGCCGAAAAGGTGGAGGCCAGACTCGAAACACCACCAAACTGACTGATCAAACTGTCCTCATATGAATGTTCAGCTGGGCTCGATGGGATTCCCAAGGGTTTACGTTTTTAGTTTCTTTGAAATTTGTCATGTTAAATTTTTTTATGTGAACAGAGGTACAGACAGGGGCCTGATGATACTCTGATTTATCAGCTGATCATTTAGGAGCAAATTAGACCTGTAAGGTGTCACCTGCCTATCCTCCAGAAACACAAAGACATTGATATATAAAGGCTATAAAAGTCATTTCTGCACTTTAAAAGAGAAAAGTAATTTTGCATTATATGTCTGTGTAAGCTGTATATGTATTAAAAATCAACAAAATGGTGCCTTTTTGTAATGCAGGTGCAGATCAAACTATGAATCACAGTATCTCATGGCCTATTGGCTGGTGAGCTAAAAATGCCGTGTATATAAATGTAAGATGTATTTGTACTGTAAATCAAAGAATTAAAGCACAAGTTGATTTATACAAACATATGTAAGAAAATAAAATGTGACGTGATTTGAAATCAAGTCTAATCATGTCATTTCATTAAAGAGTCAGGTTTTTAATGCTGCATAGTTTGAGCTTTATTGTGAATCGCCACCTCTTAAACCCCCATGTTATTCATCTGTACGGTCTGATGTCATCTGGGCAGCAGGTCAAAGGTCGTGAGCAGCTTCTGTAATGAAAATCATGTCACTAAGTGAATCTTCATAGGAAGAAGTATTATGTGTTTGTAGTTTACCCTGCAGGAGTTTACTTACAGCATTTGTAGAGCCTGTTGAGCCTGTCGATGTCATGCCTGCTCATCTGAGTGGCCTGGCCAAAAGACACATTGGGGTTGGGGATGGGCTCCATGGTGGGGCGGTTGTTCTTGGAGAAGGCGTACCTGTAGCAGTACAGAAACCAGAGAGGACGACGGCTTCAGCTCAGATATAAGTAATAAAGTAAAAACACATGACATGATACTATTTGAAGCAGACTGATTGTGCTCATGCAGATTTTTCCGAGTCTATCACTGTGATAAACTGGAATTTCCTGACATTAAGCAAGATACCAGTCATATCTTCAGCATAAGCAGCTTTTACTTTGTGAGAATGACAAATGCATCTTGAATGTATGCGTACCTCTCATATTGCATGACAGAGTTGTAGTCATAAGGAGTGCCCTGGTTCAGAGTGTCGATCTTGTAGAAGTTGTACTCCATGCCTGCACAAATGAAAGTAACATGGAGATTAAATTTATCATTTATATAACAGTGAGGAAGAAGGTTGTAATTCTGAGTTACAAAGATCTCAAAGCTGAAGATGGTGTCAAAATATTAACGAGCATATTTCCAATTTGCCTTTTCTCTGTTTGTATGTTGTATATGACATTCATCACCTTGGACGACAGAAACGATGGACCACTAAAAACCAACTCTTTTTTCCGTACGCATGTATGAGGAAGCATTGAAAAGCTGTAGCACTGGATAGTTTTTGGGGCAAAAATCCTATAAGTTACATTTCACGGTACTGAAATTCAAGTCATTTGACAGGAGCCTGAAACTCCAGATTTTGGCAAATCAAAGGTGTTTTCAGGCGGGTAGGAGGTTCAATAAATAAATGCATGACTAATAGTTGTAACAGACATGACACTGGATTAAAGTGAGGTGTTTTTCCTCTCTCTTAACAGCATTAGGTCTTTATTCTTTTAATTCTGACCAAGAGCAACGTGATATCATGAATTGCGTAAATATACACACCGCTTTTAATTGGCGTGTTATCTGTACACATTATAAGCTTTCCGCGTGTATGTTCATGCCGCGTCAAATACCACACGATTAGTGGTTAGGGTTAGCAGTTATAGATATGTAAACCGGAGATCTTGGCGTAAATTGACACGCGATCAAATGGCGTTAAATCATATGCAAAAGGATGAAAATGTTTATGTATAGCGCTCCAAATGCCATAAGAACTGGTGGGACATACAACACGATTTCGAGATCAGTCTGCCAAGAGGGGAGGGCTGTGTTTTTTACCTCTAATTTCAGCTCCTGCAGCTTTACATGATTTAATCTGTTTCCACTACTGACCACTAGGTGCAGGCTTTAGGCACTATACAGGAAAATTTGCCCAGAGTAGGGAAATACTAAGGCTTTAAAAGTAGCACTGTGTTGCATATGTCAGGGTTTTGTTATCATTAATAACTCTGGAGACTATGTTGCTGTTCTCCTAAATGTGTGTGTCTAACCATCAACGATGTTATCCCAGTGCACTCTGATGTAGCTGTCCCTGTCAGAGCGGGTCTGCTCGTGGTTGAAGCCCAGGGCGTGGAGCAGCTCATGCTGGACGGTGCTGTGGTACAGACAGCCCTGACGGCTCAGAGACACGGTCTGACCGCCGCCCTGACGCCCCACGTAGGAGTAGCAGCTGTAGACACAAAACCACAGCAGTTTGTAGGAATCAGTATGTAGAAATGGACTGATTCTGATGGGCTGAGTACAGGTGTCAACAGTTTAGTCCACAGACGTCAAAGTTATTCTAGTTCAGGGGCCACATTGCAGCCCAATTTGACCTCAAGTGGGTTGAACCAGTAAAATACCAATAAAATAATAGCATACTAGAATTTTTTTTTCTTTGTTTTAGTGCATTTTTTTTATTGCAGTATGAATATAGTTAGATTTACAAACTATCCTTTCACAAAAAACATTAATAACCTGAACAACCATGAACATGAATAAGTGCAATTTTAACTACAGGGTGTCCCATAAGTCTCCATACATAGGAGACATAATACATATGGTTCTAACATGTATTTCTTTATATTTCTTCTTTATAGTTCCTCAGCAGTGGAGGACATGCATTGAAATGTGTTCCCGACAAAATGGCAGTCATATAGAGCATATTATATAAATAAAAATGGTTTATGTCAAGAAACGTTTATTTTTCCTATGTATGGAGACTTATGGGACACCCTGTATATCCTACCTCAGCTTATCATTTACACATGTACATTACAATTTACAGATTGCAGTGGATCTACAAAGGCACAAAACATTAAATAACATCCAGCTGGAACTGAAAAATCTAGCATTTAACTTTATTATCAATATAACTTGTGATGACTCAGTGACACCCTTTTCTGTCAGTGTCTTCTGTTTAATTTTTGTACTTTGCAAATTCATCCTGTGGGCCGGATTGAACCTTTTGGAGGGCCAGTTTTGGCCCGTGGGCCATATGTTTGACACCCCTGGTTTAGTCAGTGTTAAAACCTTAAGAATTCTCATCCTTTTAGAAACCAGTGGTTGAATATTATCACAGACTTTACCCGTTCCTGGACTCAATGCTCAGCCATTCATGGTCACCGTTCTGGTAGGGTCTGAAACGGATGCAGGACATTGAGGAGAAGGACTCCAGTCCACGGGTGATGATAGCCTTCTCCCGAGAGGCTGGAGAGACAAATGGACCATATTAGTATTTACAAAGCATTATGGTCAATACAGGAAGTTGAACTGTGATTTAAACCCTTTAACCCCTGGAGTTTCTGTGGTGACCATTCTAAATGTATGATTTATTTTACATATTCATAAAAATTCAACCGTTTGCTCAATAAGAAAAATTTCAAAACGTACTGATAGAATAGACCTTGTGCTCTCTCCCCCCTCCCCACTACCTGTGTAATGGAGGATAAACCACAGAGCAGTGAGTGAGACCGACTCACTATGAAAATAAACAGTTTTTTTTTTGTTTTTTTGTTTTTTACACAGTTTTCTTTGTTGTTCTTTTTGTTTTTACTGTTGTTTGTAGTGTTGTGGTGATTTTCCTTGATTTTTTTTTTTTTCCTTTACTGTGTTTTTACCACATGTAACTGCTTTTTGGAGTTCAACCAGGTGCCAAAAAGCAGTTGGACTGATTTAGAAAAAAAAAGAGCCCCAAAACAAAAACTACTTGGCCCAAATTCAAATACTTGTTGTTCAATACGTTCACACATCTCTTATTGCAAATTCACAGCAGCACGTTTACCTGAAATAATGTCTCAGCGGTTAAAGAGTTAAGGACCAGTTCTGTTGGATTTGGTGACATTTAATAGAAGATACTGAACACAACCAACTGAATAACCCTCATCTTTACAAGTGTGCAGGAGAACCAACGCTTGCCGGCATAAATATGGCAGGACACCACCCCATACTGTATGTACATATTCACAGGTCATACTAACTGATGAAAACCCCATGAGTTGTAGTTCCATCTGATTATGCACATCATCACAGTACATCAGTGCTGTACTCCATGCTTCCCCAAACTTAGAAATGCCCCAGCCCAATGAGAAATGTTCTACATCCCATTAAAACCTTTAATCACATCTCTGATCGACACAAAAATGTTCCTATATAGTTCTAATTTCATAAAAGAGCAAATATGTGAAATCAGGTCTGCAACAAGGGAGTGCAAACTGATTTAGATGACTTTAATACACTGGACCTTTAATACTGTTAGACCTGATTTTTATTGAGTTACTTGTTAATGTAACCTATGAAAAGCATACTTCATCATATTTGTCACATCGGGTTCGCAGTCCGAGGTCATGTTTTGTTATTTTTTAGATTTGGCTGATATTTTTTCCTAGTTTTATCTTCTTTTGTTAACCACCTCTTGAGTCCACCTCCCCTTCTGTCTGATTACCTGTGTCCTGTTAGCCCCTCCCTCCTGTGGATATAAACTCCCCTCTCCCTCATGTTCTCTACCATTATGTCTTGTTCTTTTAGTGTTTTCCTTGTGTATAAGACCCAATGTGTTCTGACCTTTATTGTTTTTTGACCACATCTCTGCCTCACAGACTCTACACCGTTACCTTGATTCTTATTAGCAAGTTGTTTCTGGACATTGTTGAGTCTTCTACTGTGTTCTCTTGTCAGTATTGAGGATCATATTTACTGTTTGCAGATGGACCAAGGGGTGATCGGCTTCACGTAGCACAAATACACAATTTAAGAGCTAATCTGTGCCTAAACTGAAGAATGAACCTGTTCTTTTCATTGGTTCAGTTTTTACACAATCAGGAAAACACCTTTTATATCAGACTTTACATACTCTAATTACATGGTGAGTAGAATCCCAGAGTATATGCTCACTGCTATGGGCACAGATTACCCAACAACATTTTTCCTTCTGGTTTAGGACCTTGGCCACAGGTCGTTGGGGATTATTGGCTGCATCTGCCATGGTTCCCTCACCTGGCTGTAATTAGTCAGGTGGTCTTTAAAAAGAGCTGAAGCTTTCCAGATCAGATGACTGTGTGCTGTCCAGACCTCAACAGCCCCTCTTGGGTTTCTGACATAGCATCCCCACTAAGAACACACCACCCCCCACCCCCAACCAGTGACTCCCATTTCCACACTATGGTTTTGAGGCCCATCTTTTCATTTTTTTTTCTATCTTTGAAATAGACTTGGTGACTTTAAAAGCCCCTTAAAAGTGCCGTTTTTTGTTTTACCACTTTTTCTTGGTTTTTGTTCAATTTGTTTGTTAGTTTTGCAACTTGCAACCCTGGTCTGTGTTCTGTTAGATCTTGTTTTAGGAGGAAACTTAGCAATTGGGGGCTCATCTGGGATTTGAATGAAATAAACCCGTCATTACGCAGGTCACTTTTGATTTTATGTTAAACAAAGCTCAGTGATCTGCACACATGAATGCACGTCCATCTAGTATATTAAATGGTTTAACGCATAGATCAATTCCATAGATATGAACAGTTTCTGTGTTAGGAAGAACTTAAGTTACGCTTAACTGAAAGTCAATGTATTGGATTTGCATTATATTTTTACTTATTTTCATTGCAACTGCAGAGGAACATGCTGCTAAAAGGTTTCTCGTTGTATCGTAACATTGGCAAAAGTTCTATTTTACCCTATTCTATCCTATCACTTCATTACGTAAGAATCACTCAGGAACAGAGCAAATTATCTGCCATTAGGGGGCAAACGTGACTTAAAAAGCACCTTTGTTTTCCTTTAATCTCTGTGTCTATACTCTTTACTACTGTCAAACAATTTATATTGATAGGAAACAGATTTTTTCAACCGCTACAACAGTGTGTGTGTGTGTGTGTGTGTGTGTGTGTGTGTGTGTGTGTGTGTGTGTGTGTGCGTGTGTGTGTGTCAGCAGAGTTACACCACCATATTACATTTTGTGCAGCTTATCTTCCTCCTTCATTACAACACATATAAAACCAAAATATCACAGTTGCAGATACTTAAGTGCATTTTGCAACGTGAGACTGTGTAACAAACATGAACCATCAAACTACCATTCTGTTCCTGTCAAAATGAAGAAAACTTCGAATCAGTGCTTACAGTAGTGGTTAGCGATATAGTAGGGAATGTAGACCTTTCCATCAGACCACTTCTGCCACAGACAGCCTCTGGCGGTGCAGGGGTCAGCGTTTCTGTCGGCCTCAGACTTGATGGCGATGTCTCCTCCGATCAGGGTGGGCTCATCAAAGTCAGGGACTGCAAGAGTAGGGAGATATAAGACTGACTGCATCAAATACTGTGTTCATTTCACATCCAGTGACAGCAGACTGTTCTCACTGCGGTCTCTGTTGGCTCTCTCCAGCAGTTCACCCACTGAAAGCTCCCTGGACGTGTCCTCCTCAATGGCAGCAACCTCCTGGTCCATTGTAACAAAAGAAAGATCAAAACATTAGAGATAGATATTAAAATGTAACCCTCTACAACATAAACAGCATCAACTCATCTAAAACAAATGATGTTCAGAGGCTCCGTAGTGAACATGGAAGCACTGTCATCTACAATACTGATTCACCAAAAATACTCATATAAAAATGTATTGATCAGATTAGTGGATAAAGAGTTATTAAACATTTTAAGTCAGTAGATGATTTTTGGTCTCAGGTGGCTCTTTATTTCTTTGAGGGTGTTAAGTAATACAGTCTTTTATGGAAATATTATATTCCATTGTGACCTTCTCACATACTTTTCCATATTACTTTTTGTTTAAATTAGGATTATTTGTTTTTATAATTATAATTAGTCATGTTAATTAGAGATGTCCAATAATATCAGCCCACCGATATTATCGGCCTGATATTGGCATAAAAATGTAATATCTGTGAATATAGTTATCGTTTTTTTTGCCTATCATTAAAACCGATAAAATAACGCCTTGATTTCACGGGCATTTACCGATACCGGCATTTAAATGAAGCATTGTTTGTAGCTGAAAGAAAAATGCAGTTTTCAAAATTGTACAGTAGAGTTGCCACACTGTAATAGACTCATGGAGGGAGGGAGAGAAAATAAATAAATATGGCATTTTTTCTACAACTTAAGTTGAAGTATGTATTCTTTGCACAGACAGTGTTTACATTTTAAAAGCCTTGTTGCATTTGAGAATGCATCCAATGGGGCATCACAATAAAATTAGGCATGATGTGTTAATTCCATGACAGGAGATATGGGATGTTACCTAAAATTAGTTTAATATCCTACATATATCGGCAGCGGTATCGGTAGATATCGGAAATCGAAATCGATCGAAATTAAGTGTTGGACAATATCGGCATATCAGTTTTTGGCAAAAAAGCCAATATCGGACATCCCTAATGTTAATAATATTTTGTGGTTTCATTTCTCCTTCTCATGCCAAGTGCAAGCTTTATAAAAATGCATTTTTGCAAAAATGAAAGCATAGTTTTGCACTCAGTGAGCTAATTGTAGTTACTTGGGGTATCGTGCAGCATAGTATTATAGCATTATGTAAATCTATGATGCAAATTTATGCTGAAATCTGAACAATATTCTGCTGTATTAATATCATACAGTGTCGTAACCTGCAGTGCTATAAGCAGTACTATATAAATGGACTGTAAATATGCTCACAGTAAGAAGGCGTAAAGATAAGAAACATGGTCTGACATATTTTGAGGAGTTTCTACCTCAGCCCAGGAGGACGACACCAGCAGCAGGGCCACAAGAGAAAATGCCAACATGGCTGCAACAGACCTGTAACATCCAGAGAGGAAGAGGATGGTGAAGATGAGGCTGAATGTCAATGTAAGTGAAGCTGTAAAATCACTGTTTGTATGTGAGACAGGCTGTGTCCTTACCTGACAGACTCTGCAGAAAACACCGTCAGCTGTGAAACACTGAGCTTAAATACATCTCAGAATATTCCAAGAACTAATAAACATAATCTGTCAAAATACACAACATGCAGCGCACATCACACAACACCACACTTTTATCACTGTGAACGGAAACTTTTGACACTGATATTCTGTGTGAAATGCAACACATGCTGCACGTGTGTGTTTATGTGTGTGTGTTTATGTGTGTGTGTTGTCTGGTTTTGATGTGTAGCCGCTCACTAGTGGAGTATTTTCTTACGTATCCAAAGAACCTGTTGTTTTTGAGAATAATTCAGACTGTGAAACATTTCAGCTTCATCTTAAAATAATAGGAGTGCGTTAGCAGCTTTATCAGACAGTATACTGTTAAAAGAAGACACTAATGTCAAGTCATTAAATGAAATGAGGTGTTAGAAAAAGATAAACCTCAAATAAAATAGAAGACGAATATATGCATACTCAGATTATTGTGAATTGTTGTCATGAAGTTGACCCATGGTGTATAATAGTATCTTATTATAAAAGCCAAGTGGCCTCTGTGTGTGTGTGTGTGTGTGTGTGTGTGTGTGTGTGTGTGTGTGTGTGTGTGTGTGTGTGTGTGTGTGTGTCCAGAGATTCACACAAAATCCAGAAAAAGCTGACTGCTGTAGTTTGGCATACTTATGTATTTTTGGTCAATGAACAGACTGGCAAAAACACCAAGTTGATAGGACCAATAATTTGGGAGATATGAGTAATTTTGGAATACAACAGCCTTACAATCACGTTGCTATGGCCAGAACCTTTGGCGGTGACTGCTGGACAAATGCGGTACAGCATGCATGAATACACAACAGGATAAAAATGATCACATCTAGCCAGCGCTCAAAATGACCTTTCTGGTGTCATTAATTAGAAATAGGGTTGAAGATGGACCTGTGGAGTTGGATTAATGAAGACCCAAGCATAGCATGTACAGTTTATGTAGACCACAGGGAAATGGTTTTAAATGCATAATTCCATTTTAAAAAAGTAAAATAAAAATGAGTACAAGTGGAAAGCTAAATTACTTGTCTGCAGAAAAAAAGCTTCATTTCTTTTATACCAGGGATTTTTAACCATTCACTCAAAAGTGACATTGGTCACTATAAATAATGTGTGTTTACATGGCATTCTGCTGGATGAATTTATTCAGCTCTCAGATTGCGAAAAGTGTGGGTTCACCAGGCAAAACTTAGCACCTGATCAATACTGAGGTGGCTGCTCTGTGTTATTATTCAATGGTGCATTCATACATATATTTAAAAAAAAAAAAAAGATATAGAATGAGCTGTTACTCTAGTACAAAACATGACTTTAGAATCATTGATACTGGACTATAATGTACTTATATTTCATTAATGTAATTCTAATTTATGAAATATATTGCTTGAAGAATGCCAAATGTCAAACCTCTGCAGGGTTTTAGGTAATTCTCCTTCACATTCCCTAATAGATGAGATACAGTTGTGGAAAAAAATTATTAGACCACCCCTTGTTTTCTTCAGTTTCTTGTTAATTTTAATGCCTGGTAAAACTAAAGGTACACTTGTTTGGACAAATATAGTGATAACAAAAATAGCTCGGAAGAGTTTAATTTCAGAGCTGATATCTATCCATTTTCCATGTTTTCTTGATAATAACCAAAATCACTTCAGTTCTTACATTAATATCAATGGCATTGTACTGACAAAAACAGTGCTTTTAGGCATTCCATGTTTTCTTTTCTGTCTGTTTTAGTCACATAATACACACAGGAGTTTGTACTTGATTGCATAACCATTGTTTTTGATGACTTTTGATGGTCTAATAATTTTTTCCGCAACTGTATATGTGCAGTAAACCAATAAAAAGCAGTTTGGTTACATAATGTAGACTTCAAAACATTAACCCATAAAGACCCAATGCTGCTTTCGTGGCAGTTCCCAAATGTATTTTTCACTGTCTTTAATCTTTCTTAAGTGATTTATCACCATTTACTCCAATATTATCCACTATACTTTGCATTTTCAAGTGAAAATCTGGTATTTTCCCATATTTAATTTACTGCTTATGTAGATGTTCATTAAAGTTCAGATTAAAGTTGAGAGTTATTATATCAAAAACAGAGAAAACTGAAGAAAAACTTTTTTTTCTGCAAAATATATCATCAACTAAACATAAACCCAGTGTGTCCATCCACTGTCATTGATCCAACTCCATGGGTTTTACTGGTGAATCAATGTTGTAGAAGATAACAGTGTTTCCACGGTAACTACGGAGCTTCTGAACATCCAAATAGGTCATATCTAATGACCATGAAAAGATGACAAACTGTATTTTACAACAATTATTTACATGGATTGATAGAATTAGTGGATCAATAGGTATTAAACAGTTCATATCAGTGAAAGATTTTGGTCACCAGTGCATGTTTGGGTTTTTATGGGTTAATAGTTTATTAGCTCAATAGAAGGTGTTTGTGTGTGAGTATTTGCAAACTAATAATTTTCATTAGTATTTTTATTATTCATTATTCTGTATGTTTTCTTTCTGTGATTATTAAAATATTCAGTCTCTGCTGTTTTCATTGTACTTCAGACCTCTGCATCATGTTGGTGTTCTAACGTGGTTTTAAAGCCCTTGCTGTTTAAAGGGGGGGGGGGGTTCAGTAAACACTCCGCTTGTCTTATCAGTGTGAGACATTCAACATGCGGTTGTCGGTTTAAATCCACCCACGGCAGGAAACACCCACTGTGACAAGGACACACGTATAAATGTGTACACATGTGAAGGATGTTTTTGTCTCTGCAGCTGATACTGTTCATATATCTGTGTATTAACTGGAATACTGGCTTAAATCTGATTACTGCTGCGCACCGTCTATTAAAGATTTATAATTCATTGTGAAGGTTGTTTGTGAGTTAATACATTAAATCAAATGTGTAGGTTTAAGTATGTCCCAGATTATTGAACTCATTTGTATTGTATGTTATTTTTCTGTTTGCTACATAAATAACAGTACTTCGTTATAATGTCACCAAATAAGAGTCATCAGGAGCTTTGTCAGGCAATTAATTATCTTTACATCATTACCAGGAAAAATTCTTGATGCACAAAGATTTAAAAGCACTTTTTCCAGCTCTGTAAAGTGTAATATCTATTGAAGGAACACTCTGACATTTTGGAAAATTGGCACTTTTGCGTTACCTTGACGATGCACACTTAGGCTCTATTCATGTTATTTAACTCTTAAGAAAAAAAATATACGTGTTTTCACAAAGCATGATCAAATTTAACTCCATTCACCGACAGAAAAAATATCCATTTAGGTAGTTTTTCCTTATTTGCCTTCGTCGTCACTTTTTAACATATAAATGATTGTTGTGTTTATTGAATATGCCCAACCAGATCCAAATAAACAAATTAAACTTCAGAATTCCTATTTTTTTGCCCAGTTTTGTGACAATCTGTGACTAATTCAATACCATCACAAGTGTAGTCTTTGTTTTTCTGTTCAGCAATTTACCTTATGTGACACATAACACATCAGTATTCTAAATGTGAACCTTTCAAGCCTTTTTTTGTGTATTAATGGAGAAGGTTGGTGTAGTTGTTCTTGGGTTTGTTTGTTTTGTTTTTGTATACATGTGAAAAAAAGGAAATTGTGCAGCTATTCATTTTCAATTGTTTTGTCACACATGACACAATGTTTGTATTCCCCAATTTCTGCAAAACTCCAAATAAACTAAGGTTGGGGAAAAAAAACAAAAAAAACAAAGGGGGTATTCATCAGTGTTCGGTGTTGAACTGTAAGAAGTTAAACTAGTTACCCTGTTGAAATATAACATAGAAGCCATTCATTCATTCACTCACTCATTCATTCATTCATTCATTCATTCATTCATTTTCTAAACAGTTCAACCCTCAAAAGGGTTGTGGGGGTGCCGGAGCCCATAGTTCATCACAAATGGATGATTTAAATTGACTAATTAATCCATTAAGTGCACGTCATTGCATGGTACTTATTAAAAATATAATGTATTTATGATAAGTCTTGGATGTCTTTTCTAATAGATGTTTTAACTCAGCAGTACATGTTCTAAAAACGTTCTAGTTTTTTTCACCCAAGTTTTAGAGAGCATATGACAGCGTTTTAATTTCGTGTAAGTTGCATCTCGGTGAAATAAACAAAGACATATGCAACTGTTAATCAACATGTCCACCATTATCTAATATCAGACTATTATACAGCGTTTTAAAGTTATGTAAGTTGCATCTTTGTGAAATAGAGATATATGCAACTGTTAACTCCCATGTCCATCATTAATATCAGACTACTATGCAGCGTCCCACTTCACTCATACTGTCATGCAGGATTTACAGGGGTTCATAAATTCATAAGTGAATGTGTTCATTAAAATAATTTTGAAAAGGTTCCAAGTAATGTATTTAGTTGTAATTTTATGTATTGCATGTTTTGAAAGCAGCTACATTGTTACATAAAATGTAGTTTAGTCCCTTGTATTAAGTCTTATAACGTGATGCATGTTTTGATTATTTCTTATTTTGTTTGTAGACAATTTTTTTTTCACTTTTTAATGTTTCCTTCAGCATTTATTTTTGAGCCGTTTGCAAATATCCAGTGGCTGCAGATGGAACTTTTCATTAGCTAGTAAATATGACTAATTGATATTGGCAAGATGTTTTTGTGTGTGAATAAGCCTTTTAAAAACACATAATGTATTAGTTTAAAAACACCTCACATTAGCCTATGTATTATCACTTTGAGCGAAATGCAGCCGCTTGTTTTTATTTTAAAATGGCTAACTATAGAATCAAATTCTGTGCTGATAACTAAAATGCATTAAATGTATATATTTCATTTCACAGGCAGAGGGGAAGAGTAAAGTGTGGAGCCACTTTACTAAAGATTCCACAGGTGTGAGATGCAAAATATGCAGTGTGCAAGTTAGCCAGGGCTCCAGCACCTGCAAATCAAAGAATGCCACATATTTGTGGCAACACCTAAAACAAAATCACAAAGAGGCATTTGATGATGCACAGGCTAAAATGGCACAGGCAGAAGCACCAAAACCACAGCCAGCACAGTGCACGACTGCGCAAGCATCTGACAAGGGCACAAAGTGGGCACCAAATGACAAGAGGTCAAAGGACATGGACAAACTCATCATGGAGATGATTGCAACACATATCCTCCTTTATTCAGTTGTGGAGGGCATTGGATTTAAAAGATTGCTGGCAAAAGTAGAGCAGAGGTATCAAATAAAAAGTGAAAAGTATTTAAAAACACCTCAGCTCATGTCTGAAATATACACAAAAGTTGTAGGGAAGATCAAAGAACTTCCCTCAGAGGACAATGCTGGAAACTGCATTTCCTTCACAACTGACTGCTGGTCTGGATCTACCAAAACACTCCTGAGCTTGACTGCTCATTTCATAGATCAACCCTGGAAGAACATTCAACTTGTACTTAATGTAAAGGCCATGTCAGGGTCCCACACAGGGGAGTACATCAGCCAGGTCTTTCTAACCATGCTCCAAGAATGGGATATTGACGCAGAGCGTGTCCACTTGGTACTGAGGGACAGTGGTGCCAATGTTGTGAAAGGCATGAGGATGGCACAGACTCCTGATCTGAGCTGCACTGCCCACACACTTCAACTGTGCATCAACGATGGGCTCAATGCACAGAGGATGGTAAGACACATGTTGGCCAAAATGAAAAAGATTGCCACACATTGCAACCACTCGGTTGTTGCACAGCAGCGGCTCTCTGCCATCCAGGAGGAGGTTGGGGTCCCCCGGCATTCAATACTCCAGGCTGTGTCAACCAGATGGAACTCTACATTGCACATGCTCAGCAGGATGTTGGAGCAAAAAAGAGCCATCACCACCTATTCCAGTGACCATGGGCATTTTGTGTGTCCAACAGCAGAGGAGTGGGATGCGGCAACCAATCTGCTCGAGACCCTGACACCACTGGAGGAAGTCAGCAATGAACTGAGCAAAGCAGGTGCCTCTGCCTCCTGCATTATACCAAACATCAGTGTGCTGAAGCAGCCGCTCATGTCAGAGGGACCCACCAGTCAAGGAATTCAAACCCTCCGCAAGACCATGCTGGAGAGCCTGGTGAAGCGGTTTGCAAAGGTGATGGGATCCAAACAGGTGGTACTCGCACGTCTGCTCGACCCACAGTAAGAGGAGCGCCCTTTGTCATCAGAGACTCTAGCCCAGGCCAAAGCATGGCTAACTGAAGATGCAGGCACAATTTTGCCTTTTTTTTTAATTACCTCCGCCAAGGAGGTTATGTTTTTGCCAGGGTTTGTTAGTTTGTCTGTCCGTTAGTGTGCAACATAACTCAAAAAGTTATGGACAGATTTTGATGAAATTTTCAGGGTTTGTTGGAAATGGGATAAGGAAGAAATGATTAACTTTTGGGGGTGATCGGGGGTGGGGGGGCCCACGGGGGGGCCCACTGATCAGCCTTGGCGGAGGTCTGCGCTCTCCAAGTGCTTCTAGTTTATCCATGTTTACAGTGTGAGATTTGAGCAACTTTATTTTTTTTAATATTTATTTACATTGTATTCCGGAAATACAGTTTGCATTAGTTTGCCTTTTGTTATTTATCTTTGTTTACAGTTTGCCTTTTGTTATTTATTATTGTGTTTACAGTTTGCCTTTTGTTATTTATTATTGTGTTTACAGCTTGCCTTTTGTTATTTATTATTGTGTTTACAGTTTGCCTTTTGTTATTTATTATTGTGTTTACAGTTTGCTATTTCTTATTTATCAGTGGGTTTATCAGTGGGTTTACAGTTGACAGTGTTACTAATCAAAGTTCCTTATTTTAATTTAATAGTCTTCTGCTTCTTTGTGTTCAATCATATTTTGAGTATTATAAGAATTTATGTTCATGTACACCAGGGGTGTCCAATCCTGGTCCTCGAGAGCAACTATACTGCATGTTTTAGAAGTTTCCCTCTTCCAGCACACCTGATGGTCGTTATCAGGCTTCTGCAGAGTTTGATGATAGGCTTATCATTTGAATCCAGTGTGTTGGAAGAGGGATACATCTAAAACATACAGGATAGTAGCTCTCGAGGACCAGGATTGGACACCCCTGATGTACAGTATATATCCTATGTATATCAAGATATCGGCTTTTTTTTTTGGCCCCCAATATCGGTATCGGCCCCAAAAATCCCATATTAGTCGGGCTCTAGTCCATTTGGCCATTTTTATCATAGCTGACAGTTGATAGTAAAGGATCCAAAATGGGGTACAAATGATCAGAGTGAAGTAGTGCAAATAACAATGATATGATAAATGACGTCCTTTATAATTCCAATGGTCAAACAGTGTTCTCTGGAAGAGTTTGTAAATATTGACCTATGTGAAATGCAGAGGCCTTACAGAATATGATGCACCTCTGCAGAGTGAACTACCAGGCAGTAGAGAAAGGAGTTCAAAGGAGTTCAACATAATGCAAAAACAAAATAAACCTAAAATTTACGATTTAACAAAAGGCATGCTTTGAAAATACATTAAATATATTATATCTTTGAGTTGCTCATCTTGCCAATGCTTATTTGTTATGTAACAGTGATGGATTCTTCACAGATATTTATTTTCTTTGGTTCACAATTTCTTGAATTTCAGTCTGTTTAAGTTATACCACAAACTAAAAACAAATAATCTCTTGGAATAATTCAGTTAAGATTTTCAGTTTGGTTGCTTCCACAAATGAGTCAAGTTTTCTGTTTTGTAAAAGCATCAGTAGTGAAACAGAATAATGTACTATCATACATAATGACAGCATAACTGTAACAGAACATATCACATACCATATATGTTTCAGTTTTTTGAGTATTTCCATTGCATATATGTGGCCGAGTGGCGAATTAAAAGAATATCAAAACTGACTAAAATTGTTAAAATGCTGACAACGCCATCTAGTAGAGGGACTAGGACGAACTTAAAACCACAGGTTCAATAGCAAGGGGTGAGCAGCAAATTAAAACCAAGAGAATAAAAGTTTGCAATAAAATGTATCACATAAAAAGATAAAAATGCAATAAACCCTAAAAATTTAAAGGAGGCAGAGCTAACTAAAATAATTCAAACATTCATGAAAAAAAACATAGCAGGCTACATAGAGGTTAAAACTGGAGATCAGTCTTATCTTAGGCAGGGCATGAGGCTCTCCGTCTTCTGCGTCAGTCGACCCAGAAGCTTATACCGATGGCCTCCTGCTCGTCGCTGCCGCTGGCTCCTGTTCCCTGGTCCGTGCCTCGATCCTGTCTGTCTTTTCTACTTCCTGCGCTCGCATCTCCATCCAAGCTCCGTATGGACCTGACTGCGTCCACAGCTCTGTCCGTCGTCCACAGCTCTGCCCATCATCCGCAGCTCTGCCCGTCGTCCGCAGCTCTGTCCGTCGTCCACAGCTCTGCCCGTCGTCCACAGCTCTGCCCGTCGTCCACAGCTCTGCCCGTCGTCCACAGCTCTCTGGGTGTCTCCTTCTGTGGTCTTTTTATTCCTTTATTTGCCCCACTTTCGTTCCCACACTGCTGTATTAATTGGCAGCAGGTGTGTTTAACCAGTTGTCCAGTCTCTCCTTCATTGACTCCCAGGTAGTGGGTGTGGCCTCCACTTAACTTATGAACTGGAACACAGATTTTACACAGCAAAACAAAGACAACAAACTAAACACATGCAACGGAATAAATCAGAGCAAAAATAATAAGAGCAATCACACTAAACATGCAAATAAGGGATAAAGAAAAACAAATCCACCTGCCACCCAATCCACATTGCACCCGGCACCTATGGTTCCCTTGAAGAGTGGCGAGTCCACCGAAGGACGGGCCCACGTCGCTCCTTTGGGCTGGGCCCCGTGGGCAAAGGCCCGGCCACCAGGCACTCACTTTCGAGCCCAAACCCCGGGCCTGGCTCCAGGGTGGGGCCCCGGCTGCGCCACACTGGGCAGCATCACAGTCCTTTCTTCTTGATTCTTCATAGGGGCTTTTGAACTGCTCTTAGTCTGGCCCGTCACCCAGGACCTGTTTGCCATGGGAGACCCTACCAGGGGCATAAAGCCCCCAACAACATAGCTCCTGGGATCATTCGGGCGCTCAAACTCCCCCACCACGGTAAGGTGGCAGTTCAAGGGGGAGGTTTTTTTTTTTGTTTGTTTGTTTTTCTTTCAATTATTTAATAAAAAACAAAAAAAGCTTGTACTTTGCTGACATTTCCTTGTCAGTCTTAGGAGGTTAAAGGTGCGGGAGACTTTTGTCACCAATTTTTCATCAAGTCTGTCAAACCCCCGTCACATCCTCAGTATCACGAATCCATAAGTCTTTCTGTGATTAGTCACCCGAATCTCTTGCATCACGGTGAACAATTTCGACGTGCCATCCACCATAAACAAACCATTTGTTTACATTCAGAGGCAGGAGGTAACTCGGGCATCTTTGGAATTTTGTCGCAACGTGCATTGTGGGAAGTGAAGGTTTGGCTGGAGGGAAGCGGAGCTCCAACCGTTTCCTTGTCGTGTTTGTTGCAGCTGCTGCTGCCAGGCGAAGCTCCAAATGCTCCGTTTCCCTCCAGCTGTTTCTGCGTTTCAGCGGTTGCACAGCCGCTGCCGCTGCTAGGCGGTTGCACAATCCTTCGCTTCCCACAATGCACGTCGCAACAAAATTCCAAAGATGCCCGAGTTACCTCCTGGCTCTGAGCGTAAACAAATGGTTTGTTTATGGTGGATGCCACTTCGAAATTGTTCACCGTGATGCAAGAGACTCAGGTGAGTAATTGCAGAAAGACTTGCGGATTCGTGATACTGAGGATATGACTGGGGTTTGACAGATTTGATGAAAAATTGATGACAAAAGTCTCCCACAGCTTTAACCTCCTAAGACCCAGGAAATATCAGCAAAGTACAAGCTTTTTTTGTACCTTTAAGCCAAATCAATTCGAATCAAACCAAATCAGATCAAATCACTTTAAATTTTGAGCTGGTCTTAACCAGACTCTGAAGCCAAATCAATTCGAATCAAACCAAATCAGATCAAATCACTTTAAATTTTGAGCTGGTCTAAACCAGACTCTGAAGCCAGTTTACAGAAACCCAACAGAATCCTCCAGGAGCAAACACTTTGTGTGACTGTGGCGAGATAAAAAAACTCCCTTTTAAGTGGAAGAAAAACCTCGAGCAGACCCAGACTCCTGGAGGATGGTCGTCTGCCATGACCAGTTGGGGGGGGGGCAGAGAGGGAGAGAGAGGGAGAAAGAGGGGAGAGAGAGGGGAGAGAGAGGGAGAGATGGGGGGGGCAAGGGGGAGACAGACAGAGAAAGAGAGAGGGAGAGACAGGAGGGAGAGGGGAGTCAGAGAAAGAGAGAGAGAGAAAGAGGGGGAGAGGGACAGAAAGAGAGAGGGAGAGACAGACAAAGAGTGAGAGGGAAGAGAAAGAGAGAGAGAGAAATGGAGAGAGAAAGAGAGGGAAAGAGGAGAAAGAAAGAGAGAGAGGGAAGAAGAGAGAAGGAGAGAGAGGGAGGGAGAGAGAGGGTGAGAGAGGAGAGACAGAGTGAGAAGGAGAGTGGGAGAGACAGAGAGAGAGAGGGAGAGAGAGGGGGAGAGAGACAGAAATAGAGAGGGAGAGAAAGAAAGTGAGGGGGAGAGAAAGAGAGAGAGAGAGAAATGGAGAGAGAGAGAGGGAAAAAGGAGAAAGAAAGAGAGAGAGGGAGAGAGTAGGGTGGGGAGGGGGACAGAAAGAGAGAGAGAGATACAGGAGGAGGGGGTCAGAGAGAGAGAGGGAGAGAGAGGGGGAGAGAGACAGAAAGAGAGAGGGAGAGACAGAGAAAGTGAGGGGGAGAGAAAGAGAGGAAGACGAGAGAGAAAGAGAGAAAGGGAGGAAGAGAGAGAGAGAGGAGAGAGGGAGGGAGAGAGAGCAGGAGAGAGAGGGAGAGAGAGAAGAGGCAGAGTGAGAGGGAGAGACACAGAGAGACAGAGAGAGGGAGAGAGAAAGAGAGGGGAGAAGAAAGAGAGGGAGAGATGGAGAGAGAGGTGAGAGAAGGGTTACCCGGAACACTGGAGACGGAGGGTGGGGGGTGGCCCTCTGCTCCAGCGAGGTCGGGGCCCCTGGTCAGCTGGAGGCAAAAGGTGGGGGGATGGCCCTGCGCTCTGGCTGGTTGAGGGCAACTCTCCGCCTCTGCTTAAAACTGGCCAGTTGGGGCACTGGGGGCAGTCGGGGCAGTCGGGCCAGTCGGACAGCCAATGGCGGAGGGCGAGGGGGTGCCACTCCCCTCCGGTTACACAGACGCGGAGGACAGGGTGCTGCGACTCCTCTACAGTGTGTCGGACGCAGACAGCATGGGGCTGCCACTCCACTCTGTATCATCAAACGTGGAGGACAGCGTGTTGCCCGTCCGGACACTCTGGGCACTGCGCGCAGTCCGGGCAGTCGAGACAGTCGGACAGGCACAAGAGGGCAGGGGGGTTCCCATCCTCTCAACACAGGGCGTGGAGGGTAGTAGCCACCCATTTGAGAAAATCGGGGCACTGGGGGCAGTCGGGAGGGCCGGATATCTGGACGTGGAGGGCAAGGCACTGCCACTCCCTTCCGAACAGTTGGGCATGGAGGGCGGGGGCGTGGCCCTCCACTCTGGCCCGTCAGGGCTCCCTGGACAGCCGGGGGGCGGGGGAGGGGCCCTCCGCTCTGGCCAGGCCCTCCATTACGGCCAGTCGAGGGTCCCCGGACAGCCGGTGGGCGGGGGCGTGGCCCTCCACTCTGGCCCGCCAGGGGTTCCTGGACAGCTGGGGGGTGAGGGACTGGCCCTCCACTTCGGCTAGTTGGAGGTCCCTGGACAGCCGGAGGGCAGGGGGCTGACACTCCAGACAGCCGAGGAAGTCGGGAGGGTCTGACAGGCGGAGGCAGAGGGCGGGGGGAGGGGCCCTCCACACCGGCCAGGCGGTGATCCCTGGATAGCTGGAGGTGGAGGGCGGGGGTGTGGCCCTCCTCTCCGGCCAGGCCCTCCGCTCCGACCAGTTCGGGGTCCTCGGACAGCTGGAGGAAGGGGGCGGGGGGGTGGCCCTCCGCTCTGGCCAGGCCCTCTGCTCCGACCAGTTCGGCGTCCCCGGACAGCTGGGGGAAGGGGGCGAGGGGGTGGCCCTCCCCTCCGGCTATTTGGAGGCCCTGTACAGCTGGAGGTGGGGGGCGGGGGTGTGGCCCTCTGCTCTGGCCATTTGGGGGTCTGCGGACAGCCGGAGGATGGGGGCAGGGGTGCGGTCCTCCGCTTTGACAAGTCGGAGGTTCCCGTACAGCCGGAGGCGCTGGACGGGGGTGTGGCCCTCTGCTCCTTCCAGTTGGGGGTCCCCGGATAGCCGGAGGAGGAGGGCAGGGGTGCGGCCCTCTGCTTCGGCTAGATGGAGGTCCCTGTATAGCAGGACGGGGGGGACGGGGGTGTGGCCCTCCGCTTCGGCCAGGCCCTCTGCTCTGGCCAGTTTGTGGTCCCCGGACAGCTGGAGGATGGGGATGGGGGGGTGGCCCACTGCTCCGGGTAGTCGAAGGGCCCTGTACAGCCGGGGGCGGGGGACGGTGGTGTAGCCCTCCATTCCGGCTAGTCGGAGGTCCCCGGACAGCCGGAAGGGGGGGGCGGGGGTGTGGCCCTCTGCTCCAGCCAATCGGGGTTCCCTGGACAGTCAGAGACGGAGGGTGGGGGGATGGACCCCCGCTCTGGCCACTTGGGGGACCCCTGAGGTGGAGGGCAGCCTCAGGCGGTGGAGGACTGCTGCTCATCTCTGGAAGCTGAGGGGTGGAAAAAAAAGGCAGAGTTAGTAATTAGTAATTCTGATATTAATTAGGGCAGAGTGATTTGTTTGGTCTTATGTGTTGAAAACTGTGTCAGTAATTCAGAATAGAGTAAAAGACTATAACAGAATAAAAGTAAAAGACAATAAATAGAACAAAACATTCCTGACACATGCTTCATGTGTTAAAATATGAAAACAATACAAATAAACAGTAAGACAATCATTTTAAACTCTAAGTCAACAGTAAAATGTCCAGCTAAGCTCATATTAAAAGCCACTGCAAAAAAGTCAGTTGTAAGCAGCAATTTGAAACTCTCAACAGAAGTAGCAGCTCTAATGTTCAGGGGAGACACAATTCCAAACTTTAGGGCCAGCAACCAGAGTGGAATAAATAAGTTGGACATAAAAATGCAATGTGGAACAACATAACTTTCATGGGCACATTGCACCTAGCTACAAGTCTTCTCCAAGTCACCTAGCTACAAGTTTTGATGTTCAGTTTATCTAAACCAGCTGAAAAACAGTAAACCAGTCAGAAACACATATAAACCAACTCAACAACAATAAACCAGACAAAAACATTATCTAAACCAGCTAAACGAACAGTAAACCAGATAAAAACACATATAAACCAGCTCAACAATAGCAAACCAGAGTGAAACATATATCGAAACCTGCTGAAAAAAAGGAAACCAGATAGAAACACATAAACACCAGCTCAGAAACAGTCAATCAGATAGAAACATATAAACTGAACACCAAAAGAAACTTATCACATATTCTATGTGATGTCATTTCACACCATTTTATTCAATATGAAAACAAATTCTTTCTTGTTCTTAAAAAACATTTAATTCACAAACAAAATACAACAAACAACAAAACAGTGGATGAGTATCCACAGGATAATGTAAAATATGACAAAGGGTAGTTCAACCAAGTTCACATTTAGCAACAAGCAACAGTATTAATCCACAGCAAGTCAAAGATTTACCAAATGGCCCAGATCAATGTCCTCAGTACTGGGTATGTCCTCCCTGAGCCCTAACACAGGCTGTGCACCTTTTGACCATTTGGTCAATCTTTGACTTGCTGTGGATTAATACAGTTGCTTGTTGCTAAATGTGAACTTGGTTGAACTACGCTTTGTCATATTTTACATTATCCTCTGGATACTCATCTACTGTTTTGTTGTATTTTGTTTGTTAATTAAATGTTTTTTTAAGAACAAGAAAGAATTTGTTTTCATAATTAATAAAATGGTGTGAAATGGCAGCACATAGAATATGTGATCAGTTTCTTCTGATGTTCAGTTTAGCTAAACCTGCTGAACAACAGTAAACCAGACAGAAACATATATAAACCAACTCAACAACAATAAACCAGACAAAAACATTATCTAAACCAGCTAAATGAACAGTAAACCAGACAGAAACATATATCTAAACCAGCAGAACAACAGTAAACCAGACAGGCCTATATGACCTATGCCACTGACTGGCCCTGTAGATGCTAATGCTAACACATCAGACTGTATTACACGGAGCCGGCTACATGCCATCAGCTGTTCACACACTTAGCTGCACCACTGTTTTGGTTGTCCTTGAAAATTCCTCATTAACTCTCAGAACAAAGTGCATTTTTCAAACTGATACTCACTGGCTGAAAGAACCGGCTTAACCTGCATGATAGGGCTTCAGTAATGCAACAATCTGACCAGGTTTCCATTGGTTTTCATGTTTTAGTCCTGCTCTAAGTGGTATTTACATGAAATGATCAGTTGAAAATTATTCTTACCCTCCTGGCGCAAAGGCCTGGCCGGGCTTGTACTCCGGTGGTCTTTGTCCTGGTCCTTGCTGGTCTTCTTTCTTCCTTTAGTTGACTGGCAGTCCTCAGGTGTTCTCCTTCTTCTTCACTCGCTGATATTTCGTACTTTGGATGGGGTTTGCTCAAATGTCTGTCGCTGGGATCAGATATGCGCTTTTCTCGCTCAAGAAGAGTTCGAAAAGTGACGGTTAATAGCTGCCCAGTCTGAATATATGTACTCCGTAACCTGGCAACAGTAGAATTCCAATGTAGAGTTTTCATGCTGGTCTATATTTCTATTTAAACATAAACAGTTTCTGACTATTGTAAAGGGCTGTTTCAGTGCCAGTTGTACTGCGCATGCGTTAGTCTGTCTGACCCTGTTTTTGATTCATGCACAGTACCCATACCTTAATAAAGCTGGGCTTCTCTGCACACGAGGACCAGTGTTGTGCTGAGGTACGGGTCCGCTGGTAAGTGTTTCCCCTGGCCACGGGAGCAGAATGACCTCCGCCAAGGAGGTTATGTTTTTGCCGGCGTTGGTTTGTCTGTCTGTCTGTCCGTGCGCAAGAAAACTAAAAAAGTTATGGACGGATTTGGATGAAAATTTCAGGAAATGTTGATACTGGCGCAAGGAACGAATAATTACATTTTTTTGGTGGGGGGCACTGATCTGCCTTGGCGGAGGTCTGCGCTCTCCAGTGCTTTTCTAGTTTCGACTTTTATCTCATAATTGTGACTTTCTATGCGGATTTTTTTTTTTTTTAGGTGGCGGAAATACATACATAGGAAGCCTGTTTCTGCCACTGAAAAAAAATCCCCATGGTAAGTCATAATTATGACATAAAAAGTCATAATTATGAGATTAAAAAGTCAAATTTATGAGGTAAAAAGCCATAATTATGACAAAAAGTTGAAATGATGAGATAAGAAGTCCTAATTATGAGATAAAAATTGAAATTATGATACAAAGCTTAAATTATGATAAAAACTGAAACTGAGATAAAAAGTCATAATTATAAGAAGTTGAAATTATGACATAAAAAGTTGTATATATGAGATTAAAAGCCACAATTATGAGATAAAAAGTTGAAATTATGAGACAAAAAGTCCTAATTCTGAGATAAATGTAAATTCTATTCCCGTGGCCAGGGGAAACACTTCTCAGAGGGGATATGTACCTTGGCACAACGCCGGCTGTCCCTGGACGTGGAGGGCAGCATTTCCCCCGGCGAGCAGTGGTGGAGAACAGCCCCACTATATGCCATTTTCACCCATGGCATGAAGCTGAGCTTCTGGAAGGCCCTCCCCGGCCTCTATGCCCAGGGACAGTCGGTCCTTGTCCACGGAGGACAGTCCAGGGGGTGGTCCGGTTTGGTCTCTAAGGGGCTTTTCCAGCCCCGGCCGCTCCGGGACTCTGTGTCGCTGCTCACCGCATCCGTGGACGGTTGGTTCTCCTCAGAGGCCCAGTCCGACAACTGGGAGCTGCTGTGGATGAGGGACAGCTAACCGGGGGCGCAGCCGGAGTCCTTGGACAGGTCGTCGGATCCAATACTGGTGTCCGACACCTTCCTCCGCCTGCCGGCTCCTTTGACCTCCTTCCCGGCGTGGAGGAGAGGACAATATTGCAGTTTCGTATCTGTTTAATGTTAAAGAATGTGCAAACTGTACAGTATATAAAACTTTAAAAAGTTTAATCTTAGATACACAACACACACAATCTATAACAAAAAAAAAAAAAAAAAAATAGATACAGCCAACAACTCCATCCCCTGCTGCTGGGAATGCAGTTTTCAGCAGGGAGCAGAATTCTGCACATCAGACAGGACGTGTGTGTAAATTTCAAATATGACTCATAAATGGTCGGTGTGGACATCCTCTTGATGTCTTACATGGACCAAATCTAAATGTCACTGACATACACAAGATTATTTAAAATGTGACCAAAATTATTGACCAAATTAATATGTATATGAAAATGTTTAAAAACAGCATTCAAAATACATTGTAATAATGGTCTTGCACTGGGAGAGCATACAATACCATTATTAAAATGTATTTTGAATGCTGTATTGAACATTTTCATACACAGTCATTTGATAAAAATTTTCAATAAACTCGTATATATAAATCACGTTCAAATTTGGTCCACATAAGACATTGAGAGGATGTCCACGCCATTCTTGAAACAATTAAACCTTAAACAGACGTCCTGCTGCAATCACAATCATAGTATGACATTTACATTATTCCTTACAAAGAGCGTCATTCAGAAATGTTACTGAAATACAACTGGATGTAGAGTACATACTCAGTGACAGTAGATAATACTGAATAATACTGGAAAGTTTAGGATCAGTCTATGATTTGTAATAAACAGAAGCATAGTCTATTTGGCACGTTGAAAGAAATGAATTTATTTCAGGGTAACAGTAACAGCAGACAGAAGTTAAGACCGGTCTTGGGTATTTGTGCCCGTCCACTCTTGAGGGAGCATGCTGCAGGTGCTCTCCAGCGTGTCCATGGACCACATCCTCGGTTCCCTCCTTAAAGCTTCAGCAGAGCGACTGAAAAATTTGGAAGACAAATGTTATCAATCTGTATTGTATTTAGATTCGACACTAGGCTATTCAGTCTGTACTGTAGCTATAATAAAAATCAATGCTGTTATGTAACTTAACGAAATAAAACAAAATATAGAATGACATCAGGTGATTATAAATTATTTTTTCATATCTTAATATCTTGTTAACCAAGCCCCTGAGGCAGCTGATCTTCTTCCCAGTACACGTGGAGCTTACCTTTACATTCAAACCAATATGGCTGCCACAATTAATCTAAGACCTACATTTGCCCTCTAAAAGAAATGATCCATTATCTGCTAGGAGCCCTAATATGCTCATTTCAGAGGCTTTTAAAATGATATTGGACCATGGTGGGACACTATTGAAAGTTCTCATCAATAAAAAAAACTCCATAACTATGGCCTATGAGCTGTCTGTGCACTCCTCCATTCTGTGTCTTTCCTGCTTGGCTTTGAAACACTGGGCTTCACACATGCCTATATGACACCTATGTCCTGTCGAACAAGTATCCACCATTTTAAATATATTTATGTCTGAAAAGCATATTTGATCTCCTTTAAGCTGAGCCCCCCCCCCCCCCCCCCCCCCCCCCCCAGCGGTTATTAAATCATCTAGCCTGATTTACCACTAGCAGGCGGAACTTAACACTTACAACAATCAAAGGCAGTACTATCCCACAATATGTAATACAATGACCTCCACAATATTACCTGATACCAGCTGAGTTAAGCAGTTAGTTGAAACTCATACAGAAACTAGAAAAGCACTCGGAGAGCGTAGACCTCCGTCAAGGTAGATCAGTAAACCACAATTCGCCTTGGTTCACAAAGTTGGACTGACTGGAAGTTGAACAGTGATCAATTATTGCCTTCCAAAGTAATTACCGTAAATTCCGGACTATAAGCCGCTACTTTTTTCCCACGCTTTAAACACTGCGGCTTTTACGGCGATTTTACCTTATTGCCTGCCACACCCCAGGGGAGAATCTGTCTATTGTTACCTGGTATGCAGGAATGGATAACATTAACAACTTAACTTTTATAAAGTTAATATTAACACACACAAAAGTGGAACTTTTAAGGAAAAATAGTAAACCTTCAAATGTTAATATTATTAATTATTATTAATGTTTTTATAATTAATTATTATTAATGTTAATATATTGCTAAGGGCAGTCCGGTCCTTGTATGACCGAAGCAGGAGCCTGGTTCGCATTGCCGGCAGTAAGTCAGACCTGTTCCAGGTGCACATTGGTCTCCGGCAGGGCTGCCCTTTGTCACCGGTTCTGTTCATTATTTTGATGGACAGAATTTCTAGGCGCAACCAAGGGCCGGAGGGGGTCCGGTTTGGGGACCACAGGATTTCATCTCTGCTTTTTGCACACGACGTTGTCCTGTTGGCCTCATCAAACCTGGACCTCCAGCGTGCCCTGGGGCGGTTTGCAACCGAGTGTGAAGCGAACGGGATGAGGATCAGCACCTCCAAATCTGAGGCCATGGTTCTCGACCAGAAAAAGGTGGTCTGCCCTGTCCAGGTCGGTGGAGAGTCTTTGCCTCAAGTGGAGGAGTTTAAGTATCCTGGGGTCTTGTTCACGAGTGAGGGAAGGATGGAGTGTGAGATTGACAGATGGATCGGTGCAGCGTCTGCAGTGATGCAGTCGCTGTACCGGTCGGTTGTGGTGAAGAAGGAGCTGAGCCGAGAGGCGAAGCTCTCGATTTACCGGTCAATCTTCGTTCCTACCCTCACCTATGGTCATGAGCTTTGGGTCATGACTGAAAGGACAAGATCCCGGATACAAGCGGTCGAAATGAGTTTCCTCCGCAGGGTGGCTGGGCGCACCCTTAGGGATAGGGTGAGGAGCTCAGTCACCAGGGAGGAGCTCGGAGTAGAGCCGCTGCCCCTCCGTGTCGAGAGGGGCCAGCTGAGGTGGCTCAGGCATCTGTTTCGGATGCCTCCTGGATACCTCCCTGGGGAGGTGTTCCAGCCATGTCCCACCGGTAGGAGACCTCGGGGAAGACCCAGGACACATTGGAGAGACTATGTCTCTCGGCTGGCCTGGGCACGCCTCGGGGTCCCCCCGGAAGAGCTGGAGGAGGTGTCTGGGGAGAGGGAAGTCTGGGCATCCCTGGTTAGACTGTTACCCCCGCGACCCGGCCCCGGATAAGCGAGAGATAATGGATGGATGGATGTTAATATTGTTTCACAAATATACAAAACAAAACTCTGAAAACACCCAATAAAGCTCTCCAGAGACCGTCATAAATTTAAAGCATCTCAGAATTAATGCGCACGTCGTGCGTAATGTTAAATGAAAATGAAATTACAACAGACATAATTACTTGTTTTTAATCTTTATATTTTAAAAATAAATTAAAAGTCCTACTCTAACGAAAAACAAAAATTTGTTCACTTTCAAGTGTCTTTCAAGTCATTTTAAGTCCGTGAATCCACAGCCGGCGCAAAAGCAAGTTAATCCCGTATCGGCACAAATCCAAAGGAAACCCCAATAAATCCCACAAAAAAAAAGAAAGAAAATGTGCTTTTATTACTATCCTTTTATTGCCTGTTTTTTGTCTTTTGTTTTTTAATTATCATAACAACGAATTAACCTATAGATATGACAGCAAGCTCACACATATTATACCCATTTACATACAGGGAATAATTTCATTTGAACTCCAAGAAAACCTTTATCCAATTACCGGCTCGAGGTGCTGCGGCACCACCAGCACCTCGAGCCGAGGTGCCGCAGCACCCAGCTGTGGTACCGGAAGTGAGCCACCGGCAGTGTCAGTGCCTCAATATGCACTCGCTGTCTCTCCAGTTTTGATGCAATGAAAAAAAAGGTTCCACTCGGTCCCATAGACTCCCATAGAAGCCAGGCTTCAATGGGGAAATGCATTGACCATAGATCGTATGAGGAAACAGTGCAACGGGAATGTATGAGAAGTGAACAACATCAAGTCTGATGATTTGTGATAAAGCTGATTCTGAACGAACTCGTCTGTGAGAGGAACGTGTTTTAACACATGTGTAGTCAATGAAATGTCAACACAACCAAACATATTTAACCATTTAATTTTCGGAATGATAGGGGAAGCCAGGCTTCTCTTGCAGTCTATGAGAAATCGCCACTGGTGGACACCCGCGGCTTATAAACCGGCGCGGCTTATACGTGTACAAAATTGATTTTCTTTCTAAAATTAGGGTCTGCGGCTTATATTCACGTGCGGTCTATAGTCCGGAATTTACTGTATTATTTTGCAGTGGATGGAATTAAGGAAAAAACAAAACAGAGCTCTTTCAAATAAAAATAAAGATAAAAGTTCCATGAAAATGTTCTTTCTTCTGTATGAGAAAATGAAGTTCAATCCTGTGTTGGGTATGGTGTGTGTGTGTGTGTGTGTGTGTGTGTGTGTGTGTGTGTGTGTGTGTGTGCATACAGTTCTGGAATAAATAGAGAGACCACTGCAAAATTTCCACTTTCTCTGATTTTACCATTTATAGGTATGTGTTTACGCAAAATACCATGCCATCCTAGTGACAGCACCAGTCAAACTTTACATAATTGTCATTTATCGTCCACCAGGGCAACTGGGTGATTTTCCTGATGAGCTTGACACTCTGCTTTCCTCCATCCCAGAGCATGACTGCCCCATGCTAGTCCTCGGTGATATGAACATCCACTTAGACAATCCCAGCTTCTCAGATTTCATGTCACTAATACTCTCTTTTGAGCTACAGCGGGTTTGCAGTCCTCCAACCCACAAAGCTGGTAAAGAGCTCGATCTCATTTTCACCCGAAACTGCATCACAGATGCTCTCACAGTCACACCTTTACACCTGTCTGACCACTATTTCATTCAGTTCAGTGTGTCTCTCCCTGAAAAACACTCTGCTCCCTCCCCCATGGTCTCTTTCCGCCGCAACCTCCGCAATTTGTCCCCCACCCACTTCTCCACTGTCGTAGCCTCCGCTCTCCCTCCCCCCAGCACTTTTTCCTCCTTAGAGGTTAATGATGCCACTGAGTCTCTGTGCTCTACACTTAGCTCCTGTCTGGATAATCTGTGCCCTCTATCTACTAGACCCGCTCGATCCTCCCAGTCCCACCCATGGCTCAATGATAACCTCCGGTCGCTGCGTACCAACCTCAGAGCCGCAGAGAGAAAATGGCACAAAACAAAAAGCTCTTCTGACCTGATCACATTCCAGTCACTGTTGGTATCCTTCTCATCCAGTGTCACTGCTGCGAAGAAGGCTTACTATAATAACAAAATTCATTCTGCCACCGACACCAAGAAACTATTCTCAACCTTTAAAACACTACTCAACCCTCCACCTCCACCGCCCACTACTAATCTGACAGCAGACAATTTTGCTTCATTTTTCATAAATAAAGTGTCTACTATCAGCAGTCAGTTCACTGATCCACCCATAGACTGCATGCCTCCTTCTTCAACATCATCATCATCACACACTGCTTCTTCTCCCCTGACTATGGCTACTACTAACTCAACTGATAAAAGCCCAACTGCGTCATTCCCCTCATTTACTCCCCTCACAGAGAGCGAGGTGTCTAAACTCCTTTCCTCTAGCCGTCCTACAACATGCCTGTTGGACCCTATTCCATCCAACCTCTTACAGTCTGTTGCCCCTACTATCACAGCACCAATCACACATGTGATTAATGCTTCACTGACTTCAGGAACATTTCCTACAGTATTTAAACAAGCGCAGGTAACACCACTACTCAAAAAACCTTCCCTCACCCCCACTCAAGTGGAGAATTATCGACCGGTCTCACTCCTCCCATACCTTTCTAAGCTCATTGAAAGGGCGGTTTTCAAACAGGTCACAGAATTCCTCTCCCAAAATAACCTCCTTGACATCAACCAATCTGGCTTCAAAATCGGCCACTCCACTGAAACGGCTCTGTTGTCTGTGACAGAAGCCTTGAAAGAGGCTAGAGCAGCAGCCAAGTCTTCAGTACTCATTCTACTGGACTTATCAGCAGCATTTGACACTGTCAATCATGATATCCTGTTATCCATACTCTGGAACATGGGCATCACAGGCCACGCACACTCCTGGTTTCAATCTTACTTTACTGGTCGGTCCTTCAGTGTGTCCTGGCTAGGGCACACATCAGCAGTTCACCGCCTCACCACGGGGGTCCCCCAAGGCTCTGTGTTGGGCCCCCTCCTTTTTGCCATATACACCACCTCACTCGGTCAGATCATCCACTCACACGGCTTCTCATATCATTGCTATGCTGATGATACCCAGCTCTATCTGTCATTCCCACCTGATGACTCCACAGTCTCAGTGCGGATCTCAGATTGTCTCTCTGACATATCTGCATGGATGAAAGCCCATCACCTTCAGCTGAACCTGTCCAAAACTGAACTGCTGGTCTTCCCAGCTAAGCCAACCATACAGCAGGACATCTCCATCACTATTGACTCCATACCTCTGGCTCCTACCAGTGTAGTACGTAACTTGGGAGTCATGATTGATAATCAGTTGACCTTCACGGATCACGTTGCCTCTGTCACCGGATCATGCCGTTTCACTCTATTCAACCTCAGAAAGATCAGGCCATACCTAACCGAACAGGCCACCCAGCTCCTGGTGCAGACTATGGTTATCTCCCGTCTTGACTACTGCAATGCTCTTCTAACGGGCCTCCCAGCTTGTGTTGTCAAACCACTACAGATGGTCCAGAATGCAGCAGCGCGTCTGGTCTTCAATCAGCCTAAAAGGGCACATGTCACCCCCTTACTCATTGAGTTACACTGGCTACCCATAGCTGCTCGCATCAAATTCAAATCTTTAATCCTAGCCTACAAAATTCTCAGTGGGTCTGCTCCTGTCTACTTAGGTGCACTAATAAAAGCTTATGTCGCCCCACGACCACTCCACTCGTCTGGGGAACGTAGTCTGGTGGTCCCCAGACCTTGTACAAGACAATCCAGGCTCTTTTCATGGGTCGTTCCACGTTGGTGGAACGCTCTACCAAGTGCGACAAGAACAGAGTCATCCCTGCCTATCTTCAAGAAGCTCCTGAAGACCCAGCTCTTCCGAGAGCACCTCCTGTCCTAGCACTTTCAAACATTCCATTTTAAATATTCTAATAAGGTTTTTCCCAGGATAACCACAGATTCTTTCACGATTATCTCTGGACCTGCTGCGGTGGTCCGGCCTCTTCCCTGCCCTCATCATCACCACTCACTTATCCTCAACCGCCTCCATGTGTCTCCCCCTACTCCCCCCTTCTCCCCCTCTCTCCCAGTCTCTATCTCTATCGCTCTCTCTTTTTCCCCTTCTCTACTCTCTCTCTTTAACCCCAACTGGTCAAGGCAGACGGCCATCCTCCAGGAGTCTGGGTCTGCTCGAGGTTTCTGCTGTTAAAGGGAAGTTTTTCCTCGCCACTGTCACCAGTCACAAGTGTTTGCTCCTGGAGGATTCTGTTGGGTTTCTGTAAATTGACTTAGAGTCTGGTTTTGACCAACTCTATATATAAAACGTCAAGAGATAACTTTTTTGTGATCTTGCGCTATATAAATAAAATTTGATTGATTGAGTGATTTAATTGGTTTTCCCCTGTAAGTCGCTTTGGAAAAAAGCGTCTGCCAAATGCGTAAACATAAACATAAACATAAAATGAACATTTTTGTTTTATTCTCTAACGTACTGACAACATTTCTCCCAAATTCCAAATAAACATATTGTTATTTAGGGCATGTATTTGCAGAACACGACAGTCAAAAGAACAATAAGATGGAAATATTTTCAGACCTCAAGTAATGCAAACAAAACCAGTTCATAATCATTTCTAAACAACACAATACTAATGTTGTAACTCAATGCTGAACTGAAGTTCACACATCAATATTTGATGGAATAACTCTGATTTTCAAAGACAGCCTTCACGTGTCTTGTCTCTCCACCGTTGTATGACTTTATGCAGCTCCTGGCATAGAAATTCAAGAAGCTCAGCAAAGTTCCAAGGCTTGTGACCATCCGTCTTCCTCCTGAAGTTTTCAAAGTGGGTTCAGGTCTGGAGATTGGGTTGGCCATGATAGGGTCTTCATCTGGTGGTCCGCCATCCACACCTTTATTGACCTAGCTGAGGCCAGGAGCATTGTCCTGATAGAAAAAACAATCCTCAGAGTTTGGGAACATTGTCAGAGCAGAAGTCCAGTAGTTTTCAATAGTTATTTTTAGATTCCAGTTACTTTTGCGATACTAATAGCACTGTTTTTGCCTACTGTAAGAAGGTAGTGATGGCCACAGTAGTGATTTTTATACTTCTCCCTCTTAAAGCTATACCTACTGATGTGGCATTTCTCACAGCACTTCGTAAAAATTTCAACATGGACCACCCGCCTCCCTCCAAAGTCCCACCCGCTTCCCCCTGCCTGAGCTCTGACACTCCCCTCCTCTCACCTGATAGGCACAGTGGAAGCAGAGGTGGAGGCGGAGGTCCGGTCCACTTCAGTGTGTCCACGGACCCCTCCCTCAGCAATAACATACATCATCCACCTGCCGCAGCTCCTGTTTCATCAGTAGACCCTGTATTTAAAGGTCCCGTATTATGCAAATCTCACTTTGTGAAAGTTTTCTTATAGTAGTGTGTGTTGCAGTAGCCTCATTATGAGGTTCGAATTTGAAAACTGTCTGTTTCCTCCCTGCCTTGCTACACCACATTTTGTGAAAATGCCTGCTCAAACGGCCGAGTTTGAGTTGGGTCTGCTTATGACGACATAAGCGGATTTAACTCCTCCCCTGACTGTGCCCCCACCCTGGCAAAGCGAGCCCCGCCCTGGCAAAGTACCTCTTGGACAACAAACATGGCGAAGGCGAGACACGCAAGTTGTGGTGTTGTTGGCTGCACACACCAACACCATAGTTTATTTTTGCTCCCCACTTCCAAGCCTCTCCGTAAAAAGTGGCTGGATTATATCTTTGATGGTCATGTACCAAACAACATTCCCAAACGCTTGTATGTGTGTGCCCGGCATTTCACGGACGAGTGTTTTTCGAACATGGGCCCATACAGCTCCGGCTTAGCACAAAGACTCCGAATCAAGAAGGACGCAGTACCAACGCTTCGTGACCCAAGTACAAGTGTGGGAGATGTAAGTTCTTCTCATTTTTTTGTATCTTTACTGCATAACCCTACATTACAGATACGCTGGTGATTGTTGATGTGTACGTCTAACGTTAGCATGGCAGCTAACATAGCTCGGTTACTGCTGCTAACGTTTGCGTCCCCGTTTACATGCAAGAGCTGATAATATCAAGAGACATTCAACATAACTACTTTGAACACGGGCCTTTTGTGGTTGGCATCAGTATAGTTAGCATCAAGCTTGTTAGTAGCTGCCTGCATTAGTGGCAGCAGGCGTCTTTCCGTGTCAGGTCCACGAACCCGACACAACACCGCCATTTTCCGTCAGGGCTCAATCACGCCTCAAGGCAAAGAAAGTCAGTGTTTGGAAAGACGTTCTGTCTGAGACATGTGTATTGCAGACGAGAGAGCCATGGCTTCACAGTCAACATTAGCGCGTAGTACCGCTAGCGGAAGCCGCGTCCTCTCCCAGAGAGGGGAGGGGGAGTGGGCATGGACAGATGCGTTCATTTGCATACCCGGAAGCAGGCCCAGAAACAGCCTGTTCTGAGGAGGGCTGGTGAGAGTGACTTTTTCGACCACTGAAACTCCGAAAAAAGGATGATTTTGGGGCGAACAAACTTAAATACTATGTTTTTGGGCTTCTGAGACCTATATGACGTGACTGAAAAATAGCATAATACGGGACCTTTAAAGGTCTGGTCTGTGCAGCGCTGGGTCAGTGTCTTCACTGCACCTCATCAGCTGGGAGATGAGGTGCCCAGGCGATGTGCGTGCGCACTGTGAACGTGTGGCCTCCGTGAATTTTCTGTGGACTTTTGAGGTATCATAGTCCATGCATTTATCATCCTACATAATCCTACATTGTGTGACACCATGTACATGCACGAGTCTCATGGTCATAAAAGCTGAGCTTTGTGCAGACCTGTCTGTGGAGTCAATTACACCAGACTCCCGGACTGCATCTCCATCCTTCATTCATCGGACTCCTGTTTGTTCCCCTTGATTGTTGTTTCTGTTAATGATTTTTTCCCTTCATGTGCATTTGAGTTCTATCCATTCACATCCTAGACAGAAGACTGTGGTCAGTGACAGGAAGAACAGTGCGAGTGAAGCGTCAGATCCAGACGTACCCATATCAGATGCAAGACAGTGGTAATAAATGACTGACAGGAGGCTCAGCCAGGCTCAGCCAATCATTTCATTTGGACAGAATAAAATGATTGGTTAGAATTTTATCAGTAATATGAGCAATATATGAGAATTAAACATTTTTGAGTTTCAACACCTGGTGGATTTCTTTTACACTTTAGCTTGACACACGCTCATTAGAAGCATTTTAAGATGACAAAAGAAAAGTGTAAAAATCCCACATCATGCGGTATAGCTTTAGATAAGACATGGACCAGGTGCTTATTAAGTAAAATAAGGTGCGCTTGTGTTGGAATTCAACAGACACAGGAATGGAATGGCTGTCATACACACAGACATGCTGATTTCACAGGAAACTGCAGTGGTCTCTTAATTTTTTTCCAGAGCTGTATATGTTCGTTCTACTACCCGGGTAGGTTTTGAGTGTTCTTATCTGTGTTCATGGGTGGAGTGAGTAAAGGTTCTTCTCGAGGTGGATTCCGCACATGGCCACAACGTGCTTCCACCTGGCCTGTTCTGTTCTCCTGGCTTGCCACTGAAGTGCTCAAGGTTCAGACTCAATTTCTATCCAGCAGATTAACCAGTCTACACCTGTAGTGCAGAAAACATCACAATTACTATTGTCTCTCAACATCTCATACTACTTTAACTCTGAACTTCTTCAATATATACCAACTACTGGATACACCTTATGTCAATTATTGTAAATAATGTGGAAAACATTTACAGTATTTTAACATGATTCAATTCTTTGCATAAATTTACATCTTTTAAACATAAATTAATTTGTTTATTTTGGTAAGCGCCATTTAGCTGTTTTAATCAATACTGGTTGTTTAAACATCAGCATTTATCTTTATAATCACAGCTTCCATCTCTTTTTTAACATATTTTTAACTGTAGATCGCCTGTATTAAATCATTATCTTCATTTTAAATCTACAACTGTTTTTTAATAACATCAATCAAACAAATCACATTTGGTACATTACATTCATCAGGGAACACTTTTTCTTTTTAAATCACAAACTAGTACCATATTAACAGATATGCAGATGTGCATCATGTACCATCTCTGTCTCCCTCACTAAATACAGTACTGACAAGCTAGCACCTTTGTTAGCTTCCCTATCCAATGCTATACTTAGTATCTGAGCTAACGTAGTGGCGGAAGACACTGGCGATTAGCATTAGCATTAGGCTATGGTGGTGAACAATCTTTTAGCTTTCAATTTACTCAGTATACAATGATACTGATAATACCACGGTAAGCCCAAACACCCACAAAAACATCAGTGACTCCGACTGGTTTCATGAAATCATCACAATGAAATCATTTTTTCATGACAGTTCACAAAAATAAGCTAACTTCGAGGCCTAGCCTTTAGCATGTAGCTTACCGGAGTTCAGACAGAGGGCTCAGACCATGAAGCAGCTCCTCTCATCACTATAACACACATATCTCGTTCCTAACAAGCAAGCCACCGGTTAGTTATATGAGTCAAAGGGATTTCTAATCCTGTTGCGGCTTCTACACCATATTTTCTCACCAGGGCTCGTCAGCTTGTTTATCTGTGGGTACTCTGGTCAGTGGCTCGGCTCAGATTTTGCACGCGCTGCGTGATCATGGTAATGAGCATAAAGTTAGTGTGCCACCTAGTGGCAGAGCAGTGGTAACTACATTTAAAATCACAGAAGTGGGTCTAGTAACCATGTGGGTTACACAAACATTAAAGGTGAGGGAGACCTTTGTGACCAATTTTTCATCAAATCTGTAAAACCTCATTGTGGGAAGCGAAGGCTCGCGTAGCCACCTTACAGCTGGAATAGACATGATCAAAAACGGCATGAGCTCCCTTCCCTCTATGCGTATTCCTCCAGCTGTTTCCGCATTTCCGTGTGTTTGTTCCGTCCATATGACACCATATGGTTGCGCTGCTGCTGCCGCTGTCAGATGGCTGCGCAAACCTCCGTTTCCCACAATGCACGTCACGACAAAATTCTGAAGATGCCCGAGTGACCTCCCGGGTTGGTTTGTAAACACACAGTTTGTTTATAGTGGATGGCACTAAGAAATTGTTCACTGTAATGCAAGAGATTCAGGTGAGTAATCACAAAGACTTACACATTCATGATACTGAGGATACGACTGAGGTTTTACAGATCTGATGAAAAATTGGTCACGCAAGTCTCCTGCATTTTTAAATAAAAGGTAATTCACATAATCCAAATATAACTACTTACCTTCAACACGATGTTCACTCCAGTGGTGCAGTCTAGTTTATTCTAGTGGGTATACTCAGATTTTTCCCCTCTCAGAGGCATACACCCCCGTCCTAGAGGAACAGCTACCCCACAGCACCTCTACCAGAGCAGCAGCTGCTCCAAAACAGCCCCACACAAGAACCACCATGCTCATTAACTCATACAGTATGAATCCACACATAATTGAGATCTTGAAAGACTGGTTATGTATTATCTAAATGTAAATGTATTGTAAGTAACACAAGATGTATAACAGTCATTAACAGCTGGACAAGACAAATAAGTTTCAAACAAAGAAGTCTGCTCCTCAGATGTACACATCCTTTTCTCTGTAAGGACGCCAGTTGATTTTGTTGCACTGCAGATAGCACGACCTGGAGGTAAACAAAAACATCAGTAATTGACATTATAATACAAGTGGTCCTTTTTGTATCTATATTAGCATTAAAACCTGCTGAACAGGGCCAAAACCTATTAACCCATAAAGAATGAATGAATGAATGTTTATTTCAGTTAAATACAAAATACAAAATACAAAACACATACATATAAAAAAAAAAAGCAAAACACATACATATTAAAAACAAACAAACATAAAGTTAACACATTTTGTAACTGAAAAAGGAAGAAGCTGAAGCCTGAGGCTTATTTCTGCTTCTCCTATTCGCATCCTTAGTCCAAGTCCATACCTCAAGTTACAGCAGAACAAATACTTAAACACAAATTATACTACGTTCAGTGTTATAAGTCATTTTGTAATCATATTACTTTCATAGCCTTTCATAATTTGACAAATTAAAGTCCTTCTGAAACTCGACAGTGAGCTACACAATTTCACTTCATCCTTCAATTCGTTCCATAGCTTGACACCAATAACTGAAACACTGTGATATTTAACGTTTGTTCTTACTTTACATTTTTCAAACACAAACATCCCTCTTAAATTATAATGTCCTTCTCTTAACTTAAACATTTTCTGAAAACAAAAAGGAAGACCCAGCACTACTTTTATGTCAGTTCTCAAATGTCATTTTCTCTATATCTAACCTTTCCTAAGTGATTTATCACCATTAATTTATAATATTATCTTCTGTATTTTGTATTTTATCAGTGTAAATCAGGTATTTTCCAATATTTACTCTACTGGTCATGTAGATGTTTATAAAAGCTCAAATTAAGGTTGATGGTTATTACATCAAAAAACAGAGAAAACTGAAGACAAAGTGACTTTTTCAGTAAAATATATCATTAACTGAACATAAAACAAGTGTCTCCATCCAGTGTCATGGTTTTACTAGTGAATCAATGTTGTAGAAGATGACAGCGTTTCCACAGTAACTACAGAGCCTCTGAACGTCCAAATGGGTCATATCTGATGACCATGAAAAGATGAATAACTGTATTTTACACCAATTATTTACATGTATTGATAGCATTAATGTATCAACAGTTAGTAAACAGTTTAGATCAGTAGATGGTTTGGTCGGTGATGGATGTTTGGGTGTTTATAGGTTAATGAACTTTTCACAATATTCAGCCATGGCTAAGAAAAAAAGACAAACGGAAGCAAAAATTCCACTTTCAATAGCTCGGAATTATGTGAATATATCTAACCTATCAGTTAGTCATTTAATGGTGTACATGGTGTCTTAACCTCCTAAGACCCAGGAAATGTCAGCAAAGTACAAGCTTTTTTTGTTTTTTATTAAATAAGTGCCTATATTGGAAACTTCATGATGCAACAGTTTTTTTCAGATGTAGTTTTTTCAATTTTTATGGAATGTCCTTTGTGCTGGACAGTTTTGTTTTCTTTTTGTATAAAGTTGTGAAACCCTTGTCCACAAATGTGGACAGAAAAGCCATAGCTGGGTCGCAGGAGGTTAATTAATGGCCCTTTAAGATGACAATGAGTTAATTACCTCCGCCAAGGAGGTTATGTTTTTGCCAGGATTTGTTTGTTTGTTTGTTTGTTTGTTTGTTTGTTTGTTTGTCTGTCCGTTAGTGTGCAACATAACTCAAAAAGTTATGGACAGATTTGGATGAAATTTTCAGGGTTTGTTGGAAATGGGATAAGGAAGAAATGATTAAATTTTGGTGGTGATCGGGGGTGGGGGGGCCCACGGGGGGGGCCACTGATCAGCCTTGGCGGAGGTCTGCGCTCTCCGAGTGCTTCTAGTTTCATTTTGATTACCAATTTTATGAATGACCTATATTAACATTTGAATATAGCATTAACTTTGTACATTTAAATTGTTTCTATCAGCTTTAAATGCTGTCTAGTATTTACCTAAGTTTCTGTTTCTGCACTCTAAGGATGCCTGTTTTTAAATTCCCTCGTCTGACTCTCCACAAGGCTGGTCAGGTCCAGTTCTCATCTACAATGCACACACACATACAGAGCAGCAGCAGCACCTCCTTCATTTCAACCAAACCACCAGTTAGCTAGTTTTAGATATAATTCAATGTGCTATCACCTGCTGTTCCAATAGCGGTTACTGTACAACGTAGCGTCAGCAGGCTCCCCTTCCCTACCATCAGGTAAAGCTGCTGTGTATGGCCTTAGATTGGATTTTTTAGTAAAGAGAGCGCAGATACAGGAAACAAATGCGTAAAACGCTGTTGGACCAATTCAAGTTGTTGACTCGTGCCTGCCATACACATTCACTGATTCCTTATTAGTTAACCTCGGGTCCACGTCACACTTGACAGAAGCCCCTATGGTCCAAAATTGTCCACTTCGTAACAGAGTAGGCAAATTTATGAACGGGAAAGTGAAAGTATGTCATAAAACCATGCTGATATACACATCTTTGCACAATTTTCAGTGGTTATCCAGAAATTTGGGATCTATTCTAGTGGGTATACTGTGTATACCTGCGTATCACGTAGACTTCACCACTGCTTTTACTAGTGAACTAGTGAAGGGTTTTGGCTGCACTAGTAAAATAGTAAGGTCAAATATGCATCCACTAGTTAACTAGTGAACATCTTGGCCTTCACTAGTAAACTAGTGTGACGTTTTGCCTTACTAGTGTAACAAAACATTATTGGATATCAAGAATATGTATTAAGTGCTCCATTGGCTTACCATAGACATGCTCCAAAAAGTTTTAAAAACAGAACCAAATTGTAATCATGGCCAAAGATGTATTACATCTGTAGTGTTTCAGCACTAGCATTGGAAATGAATGGAAATTGTTTTAGGGCAGTTTGGGTAAAGAATATAAAGTGCCAAAATGCCAAAAACAAGAAAACAATCACCACAAAGGACAAGTAAACAAGAAGGGAAGTTAAGTTTTCCTCTGCACCTAAATGCCACACAGATCAAACTAGGCTGTGATAATGCCACAATTTAATCTAGTTATGCTTTATATCACATATTCATTCATTCATCTTCTGAACCTGCTTTATCCTCACTAGGGTTGCGGGGGATGCTGGAGCCTATCCCAGCTACCTATGGGTGAAGGCGGGGTACATCACATGTATAGGAAAAATGTCTCTAAACTTGTGTGTTTTCTGCAGTTTTTCTTCTGATGAACCTCCTCACATCATCTATGAGATCCGGATGAGGAGACCAGTTCAGGAGAACATATATATTCTGGATTGAAGAACCCCGTCTGCACCAGAACCTGCTAACGCTGCCAACACAAACACACCACTGGTTCCATAAAGCAAAAGTAAAAAGCACCAAGTTTCAAGTCAAGGTAAAAAGAGAACATGCTGAAATAACTGTAATAGATTACAACAGTGTTGGGTGTGGTGGAAAAATTTACTTTTTATATTTTATACTCTTCTAATATGTTATACTGTTAAGTGCATGCTGAGTCATTGTTATGTGTGATGTTTACCACTCTGTAGCAACCCCGACTTAGGGACGAAGTTCTTACCTTGAGTTAAAACCCAAACACCTAAATGTCTGAATGTGTAGATAGAGGATGGCGCCTGTACTTCAGATTGGATCCAAGCAAGGTTAGAGTGAAGAGGTCATCATGACCTCTTCACGGTCATCATGACCTCTTCACGGAGCAGAGAAGGAGTAGTATGGGGTGGTACGATGTACGTAAGGAATGACATCATAGTTTGAGGGGGTTGGATTTGGTTCTATATAATCTTTAGTTTTCTCTTGTTTAATCAGACTTCATTTACAGAGCTTTGTCTGTGATTGATTTCTCAATAAATGCATTTATTATTTTAACTCTAACTTTCTCCCTTTTTCTTTGTGTGGGTTATCAGTTGAACGGTAAATTTCCACGACATGGGCAAGCTACTTGGAAAATGTAATGAGCTAAGCTACCAGTTACTCTGCCATAAATGAAGCTTCACTACGCAAAAGCTACCATCCAGTTAAATGTAGCAAGCTAAGTTACACAAACACCGCAGAAGTAGCTCACTACATGTGAAGCTACTTTAAGTTGCGCCAACTTACATGGCGATAAACATAAGAAACTACATGTTTAAATGACCAAATACATGCAAAGTCAATTCCACTGGGTTATCAATATGCCAGAGTAACTATAATTAAAGACCAACAATTACTGGCCAGTTACTGACATCTGCAGACCAGGATGTAGTTAACAATGCGCAGTACGGTCCAGTTGGAGTTCAAAGTCACGTGGAAGTCAAGGGCAGTAAACAGAATACTTTGGATGGCTGTGCAGGCAGGGGACTCACTAAAAACCAGGCGTTTCACCCAGGGGTGGCGCTCTACGTTCTGCGTCACACACATTGTGTACATATCGTGGACAGAGCACTTTTGAGTTTATTTGTGTGTTACATGTAACTAGTTTGTCCACATACAGTTATCACAGAATAGACATCATATCAGATATTGTCCAAACACCAGACAAATGCTAGATAATTCATATTTGTTCTTTTTTATTCAGGTTTAGTTCTGGAACTCATTGAGGGACACAAAGAAAAGAGGAAAGTAGCAGCTAGTAATAACCTGAAAATCATCCTTCTTTCTGTCAGTATCTGGAAAACCCTGGTTAGTTAAGGCAAACAAACCACTAGCTGTGCTGATAGTGTTTTAGAATGTGCTATCGACTAGTGATATGACGTTCACAAACGAATGGAATCTTTTGAACGGCTCTTTGAAATGAACGATGGGAACTAAGTCTTTGTAAAGAGCCGTTCTTGTTTTGTTTTGTTTTTTTAAGGAGAGAGTGTCCGATTGCCTGTCAATTTACCAACATACTGTTCTTGTTCTGAGAATTGCACTATAGTTCAGGTATTTCAGTAACTGCAGTGATTAATCACTGTTGTGTTTTGTGCACTTTTTTCCGTATGTTTACACACATTTATTGTTCTTGTTTTGAGGAGAATACAATGTTATTTCATAAGAAAATGTTTTATTTTCTTTTTCCTTTTTAGGCTACAGACTAGTCCACATAATGTACCGTGATGTTTTTGGACAAATTCCAGCATTTTCCTAATGTCACCTCTCATGTCACACATTTGAACTAACTATTCTTTTTTACGGTAAGATAATATTTACTGCCGCGCCAATTAAACACCTTTAAAATGTAATGTCAATCATCACATGTAGCCTAGTTAGTCATTAAAACGTTGGTGTTTCAAAATAGTGCAAAAAGCATAAAAGAGCCAGTCTTTTGAACGGCTCTTTTCAGTGAATGGCTCCTGATTGAATGGCTCCCTTCAAAGAGACAAAAGTCCCATCACTACTATCGACAGTGTAATGATGATGTAGGACTCAGTTTGTCCACGAGGAGGCTCTGTAGACTTACTATGGGAGAAATCCAACTCCATGGGTTTTACTGGTGAATCAATGTTGTAGAAGATGACGGTGTTTCCACGTTTAAGACGGAGCCTCTGAACATCCAGATGGGTCATATCTGATGACCATGAAAAGATGACAAACTGTATTTTACTCCAATTATTGACATAGATTGATATAATTAATGGATCAACAGGTATTTAACTTTTTATATCAGTAAATGATTGTGATCACTAGTGGATGTTTGGGTCTTTATGAGTTAAAAGATAATGTCAAATTAACATAATCCACTGTGCATAATTATCCCCTTTCATCCAAAAATACTGAACAGTATTTTGTCCACATGTGACAATTTTCACACCCTGTATATGTGACAGGGGGAGTGTGGGTGGAAATTCTGTACATACAGAGCATTCAGAGAAAAAAAGGTTTTATCAGTACAGTCTGTGCCTCGGTGATAATGTTCAGTCACCTGGGTGGGTGTTTATTATGCACCCAAAGAAATGACAAAACGCATAATATTACTGTTGCTTCTGAGCATTTTTATTCAAGCTGCTGTTTGCATATAAGTATGTTTAAGATGACTGCTTTGTTTTGAGTTTTTATTCATTTTTGTCAAAACACAAAAGCTGCAATAAATGAAGTTCTGCTTTTCACTCCAAGCACTTGCGTGTAGATCTGCAAGAATCTGCCTCATTTCACTTCATTTCCTGTAGGAAAATAAAGGGAAACGGTTAAAATATGAGATGAACAAGTGGTCATGCATCACTATTTATGTGCTCATTATGTACAGTTTTGTGTATGTTTAGTACAGACAATAAGGAATAACTGGGTACTGCTACATGTAATCCACGTTGCTGATGTCGTGTTCAGCTTACTCTTATTTCTTCAAAAAAATATCAGTTTGCGTGGGTTTCAGGTGACGTTTAGAGGATGTTGAATCTGAAATGAATTCAAACAGACAAATATGTAATTTTTTTTCTTCGTCACAGTTCTGTTGCAAACCTACTAGTTAGTGTGTTTTTTTCAGCAGCAGATGGAAACAGGCCTGCAGCTAAATCTGGTATAAGTGAGATTAATGTTTTTGTACATGATCCCTGTTAAATAAAATACACTAAAATAAAACTAAATCAGAGAGACAGGAAAGAGAGATCAGTACAGTGTTAAAATAAGTAGTAGAAGGAAGAGGGGACATTTAAACCAGTGAGGATATAATGTATGGGTAATACAAGTACAATATATAAAGATACATACTGCAGGCATAAAGGCGGTTCACCCTGAGGATGTCAGTAGGACTCATCTGGGTCGCCCTCCCGATGGCTACGTTGGGGTTAGGGATGGGGATGATGGTCGGCTGCCTGTTCCTTGAGAAGGCAAACCTGCAGTGCACACGTAACGCAACTTAAGTTCTGATAAATCTTGATTGCAGTATTTTTACATATGAGGACAAAAAGAAGGACATACTGAAGAAATTGTTATTAAGAGCATGGACAAAATGTTAGAAGGTAATTAATTACACTGCCACGTGTCTCTACTAGTACTTTTATTCTGTGATTATTAAACTATATACATATACATTTTGTGCATACTATATTATTTTATAACATAATAAGCTAATTATTATTATTATTATTATTATTATTATTATTATTATTATTATTATTATTATTATTACCTTGCCAATTGTTTCTACTTGTACTTTCCAATGTACAATTGCAATTTTTTCACTACTGTTTTTTTTAAATACTTTTTTATAATTATTGTTTTGCCTTTTTTAAATGCTTTTTTGTTGTGGTATTTCTTGTGCGTATATTTGGTGTTGTGCTGCTTTTGGAACCTCAATTTCCTGAGGGCTCTGCCCAAAGGATCAATAAAGGTTAAATCTAATCTAATCTAATCTAATCTAATTAAAACAATGAAAGTGATTAAATATTAAAACAACACGAAATGGTAATTGAGTCCCATGAGTCCACAGGTAAAAAAAAAAAAATAGAACATTGTGAAACTAAAAATTAAAACCACATGGCATGGGGGATAGTGATGGAGCCAAAACCATCTGAACCCAGATCAGCTTACAACTAGTAATGTTTCTAGAGTCAGATACTTCAAGACCCAGTCGAGACCAGACCAGAAACATGACAAGGCAATAAAAGCATAAAACCAAGTATTACAATACTATATAAGGATAAAAAATTGACTGGTCCTCTCTAGCTCCTTCAGGCTGCACAAGAAATAAAACTAGACTGTCCAAGAGCAGTAACAACAGTCCATGTCTGCAACATCCCACAATAATTTGAGCTCATTCTATTGGGGTCCATGAAAGAAAGCTAGACGATGATGTAAGATGGTCACTAACTGGTCATTTACTTGCTGCGTAATGGAGCATTTAGCAGTTAATAGAGCTAATGTCTATCTGTACAGTGCTGCTTTGAAAGAATAATTATTATTTTATTAATTACTGACATATTACCTTCCATAGTGCATGACAGAGTTGTAGTCGTAGGGAGTGCCAAGATTCCTTGTTCGGATCCTTCTGAAGTTGTGTTCCTGCCCTGTGGGGCGATCACATATTTTCCATAAGTTTAGAGATTTGAAAAAGAAAAAAAAAAAAACAACAACAACATATTTAGACTAAATATTGACTGCACAACATCTGACATTTATGTAATGCCAGTAATTTATTTATTTAATCTCTTTCTGATTGTAGATAAATACTGACATCCATAACCAGAGGATTAGAAGAGCTTCACTTGTAATCATCTATATGGCTTTTCCAAATGGTTGGTGAGGACTGTGTTGCATTACCAGGAATGACATTCTGCAGCAGGATGCGAACGTTCTGGTCCCGGTCCGATCGAGTCTGCTCATGATTGAAACCCAGAGCATGAAGCAGCTCATGTTGGATGATGGACTGGAAAACACAGCCCTGACGACTCAGAGACACCACCTGGCCATTTCCTCTACGCCCGACAAATGAGAAACAGCTAAAAACAAAAAAAAAGTTTAAAGCAAATAAACATTTGCATTAAAGTAAAGGTCATACTTACATATACAGTAGAATGAAAAAGTAGGATGAACCCTGTGAAAATCCATGGTTTTCTTCATGTATTGATGATAAAAACATGTGTTGTGTGTGACAGAACTACTGACTCAGATGCAGGTCAGATGACAGTTCATGTAGAGTCTTTCAAAGGGTTCACATACTTTTTCTTTTTCAGATATAAAAGTTCATACCCTGAGCGAGACTGGATGTCCACAAAGTCCCTCTGTCTGTTCAAAGGGGTGAAGCGGATGCAGGTAGACTGGGCAAATGAACGCAGGCCTTGGATGATTCTGTTTCTCTCATTTTGGGCTTTATTTTAAAAAATAATAATAATAGATTAATGAGGTCTCAAGAGAGCTGAAGGGACTCAACTTCAGAGAAAAGTCTGAACAGGCAGTGGTGAGAAACAAATCATTTTTTGATCCTGTTTGTGCCACTACCCACACATATGTTTGTCAATTTACAAGATAATTTCAGAAGATAAGGAAGTCACAGTTTGTGGCAAAGAGAGTTAAGAAATGTCAAGTTTTGTGTTCAACAGCTCAATGTACCACATCTTTCATCACACATGATACATCATCAACACCATAACATCCATTGGCTTTGGACGTTCTATTATTATTTTTAATCTTTGAGGTGAAAATGTATTGACCTTTAGATATTAACCATCATGAGCATCCTCACTAAGCCATGATTTATTGTATTTATTTTTGTTATGGTGGAGCTGAAAATTATATATTTTTTGCTGCATTTACCATGAACCAGTACATATGTTAATGATTCTGCATCGATTTCAGAGGTATTACCTTTCTTTTTAACCCAAATTTACTGATAAAAATGCTGTTGTTTATGAAATATACACCATTCGTTTTGGGAATGTCATTTTCGGCTGGAGGCTGAGAAGTGAGCCTAAGGCTGAAGGAGGTGAAAGCACTGGTGGTTTCTGGCAAGTGCATTATGTGTGTCCGCACAAGGCAGCATTGCTGGGGGGGCAGCCACACGCCCCAAAATAATAATGAATAAAATACTGTGTGAAATGATTTTCTATTGTGTAATGCAGTGTTTCTCAACCTATCCCGAAAATGTGGGGGTGGGGGGGTGGCTGTATGTGGAGGACATCACCTACTGAAAACACATTTGTGGTAAGGGTGGGGGGGGTTCTTGTACAGGGTGCCGTTGAAGCTAGCACCCCCCACTCCCTGGATGAAAGAGACATGTTCAGCCACTCTGAACAGATCATTATGATAGTTTCACCTCCATAATATGTAGTCTTTGTATTTACAGTCAGGTACTTCAACAATTTTACCACAAACTGACACTTTCTTGGCTCGTAAAGTTCCAATCCAATCCAAATCCAATAACAATGAGCCGTATTTCAAAGTAAAAGCCTGTTTGACCTGTTAACCACAGCTAGACACCAGCTAATGTTAGCATTCAACAACTGACTACATGAAATGATAGCAAAGGCAGAATTGCTGTTATCTGAGCTAAAGGCACAGAAAAATATGGTGTTATAAATATAAATGTCACACTGGATTTACACTGTCAGGAGTCTTTTTAGATGCTGATCAGTCTCAAAGTGGTGGCAAAGAAGCAACATTTTATACTCATCACATTGTACTGGCCGGCCTTATCCACCACAGCAGAGGACAGAAGGGGTTATTTGTGACTGAAGTAACTCAGTGAATGGGTGGGTGGACTCACAGTACTGGTTAGAGATGCGGTACGGCACATACACATTGCCATCGGAGGCTTTGGGCCACAGGCAGCCTCGTGCTGTGCAGGGGTCAGCGTTCTGCAGACCTGAAGGCATTGCAATGTCTCCAAACATCACCAGAGGGTCGTCCAAGTTCTTTCCTGCAACATGAAAATGAGTGGTTGTACAGCCTGCATTCTACACAGAATATCCCCCTGAGACCCAGGAAAGTAAAAGTTTCGTGCGTTAACATCTTATCTCCTGTGATTGACAATCCTATGTGGGGATGTGTATTTAAAAGTGTGTCTAAGGGAAAACTTAAGTCCTCTGTTCATAAATATATCAGCTTGGTATGCTGACCAAGATGTAACAACCAACCCATACTATCCTAAAAGCAAAGGAGGCCTATCTTAAAACATTAACTACTGATTACTAATAAGATTAAACCTAAGACTTCAACTGTCTAAATTAAAAGAATGTTTAACTTTTTTACATTAACTCTTTCTAGGGCAGTCACTGAAATACTCTGAAAATCCAAATTTCAACCTTAGTGTATTATTGGACATCGTCATCTACCTCTTCTTGCCATTAAACATCCAAGCAGCACTTGCTAAAAAGTAAACATATGCAATAAAACAACTGTTATCAGGTCATAAATGGAAAAAAACCACTCATATTCACTGTTTACAGCTTCAAAATTTCTATTAAATCTTTCTGAGTCACTGTATAGTGTTATAAAAACCAACACGCAACTTAACCTCACTGAGGCACAGGATTGGCCCCGTATTTAATGTTTGCGGAAATTACTAAAAATAGTCACTTGTCTGATAAAGGGTTAAATATACTGTATGCCTTGATTGGAAACAGTATTATGCGACAGTTTTTCCAGATACATTTTTTAGGGTTGTTTTTTTTTTTGAATGTCCTTTGCAGTAGACAGCATTCTTTTGTTTGTTTGTTTGTTTTGTTTTTGTAAGTAAAACTGTGAAACTCATGTCCCATACAGGGGACAAAAATGCATTACTGGGTCTCAGGAGGATATGTACATATGTGTTTAAGAAATATGTGTATTTTCATTTTGCACGATACAAGATCTACCAACTGTTGACCTGACTACTGAATTACTGAACTTGTAGTGTAGGGATGACATACCGACATTGGCATTGGCCTTCTCTAACAATGTAGAGATACTGAAGTCATCATCCTCTATGGTGTTTCCTGTGGAGGAGAGACAGATTGTTCTTATGCATACTTTAATACTGTATTTAACCCATAAAGACCCAAACATCCACAGGCGACCAAAATCATCTACTGATCTAAAGTGTTTAATACTTGTTGTTCCATTAATCCTATCAATACATGTAAATAATTGTTGTAAAATACAGTTTGTCATCTTTTCATGGTCATCAGATATGACCCATTTGGACATTCAGAAGGTCCGTAGTGAACAACACTGATTCACCAGTAAAACCCAGTGACAGTGGATGGAGACACTTGATTTATGTTCAGTTAATTATATATTTTACTGAAATGGTCACTTTTTCTTCTGTTTTCTCTATTTTTGATATATTAACCCTTAACTTTAGTCTGAGCTTTATTCACATCTATATGATCAGTGAGTTAATTATAGGAAAATACCTGATTTTCACTTAAAAATACAAAATACAGAGCATAATATTAGAAAAAAAAACCCTGATAAATCACTTAATAAATGTTAAAAAATAGAGGGAAAATTCATTTGGGAACTGCCATAAAATTAGTTCTGGGTCTTTATGGGTTAATGCAGTTAAAACTATGAAATATGTTCATACCAGAGGATTCTTCATTCCTGTCAAGCGAGGCCTGTAAGAAGAAACAGTGTAGAACATCTTTTTAACAAATGGATGGATATAGAGACATGACATATTTTTGCATTTTTCTAAAATCTGTTCTAGTTTTGCTTTTTCTATTTATTTGGCAAATAGACTGAAAGGTAGAGTGATAAATCAAACCAAATATTTACAAATATTTGAGGTAAAGACTTTGAAAATCGATTGTGTACATTTAAATGTTATTTTGTTTTTGTCTTATTTTGTTTTGTTTTGTTTTATTTTGTTTCTTTGCATGTTTGAAATAAATAAATAAATAAATAAATAAATAAATAAAGAAGGTCTTTGAGGAAAAATGGTGTAGAAAACATACACTACAAACAAAAAGGTTTTTTTTTTTTTCCTTTGTCTTTTTTTGTCATTTTTGTCATTTGGAAATAAAACTATGTCTGGTCATTAAAAAAATGTGTTTTAATTCAATTTGCACACAAAAAAGTAAAAAGCGCTGTGCAAGAATCCCAACTGAAAACAATAGCCCAAAAATTTAAAATATCCTTAATTTTTTGTTTGTAGTGTACTTAGTGTTAAGTTGTGCCTGTGAATATGTGTAATAATGTCTGACAGAATCATTGTGCGCTCATCCGTGTGAGTCTGAAACATCTTACCTTGACACTGAAGCTGTGGGCTGAGCAGAGGAAGAAGCTGAGCGCCGTCACCCAGAGCAACATGACGGGATTTGGAAAAGAGCAGCGGTCTCACGAGAACATACAAAATAAGGCGATCAGAAGCATATATATAGTTGGACTGAAGACTGTATTTCATCCATATATGGAACGGAGAGAAGTGGCAGTTATTGCTTAAAATAGTCTGTGTAAGACTTGGTCATTGTTTTGTACCATGTGGTTCTAGGCAGTCTGTGGTTTTCTGTCATCATATGTAAGTAACATGTATGTGAGATCAACAATATGATGAAATTTGTTGGACAGAGAAGTAGATCAGCTCAGTAATACGATTACTGTGACTATAAAACTAGCACTATATGTATAATATACAGTCACGGGAAAAAACATTAGCTCACTCTTGTTTTCTTCCATTTCTTGTTCATTTTAATGCCTGGTACAACTAAAGGTACAGTTGTTTGGACAAATATGATGATAACAACAAAAATAGCTCATAGTAGTTTAATTTCAGAGCTGATATCTATCCATTTTCCATGTTTTCTTGATAATAACCAAAATCACTTCAGTTCTTACATCAATATCTATGGCATTGTACGGACAAAAACAGTGCTTTTAGGCATTCCATGTTTTCTTTTCTGTCTGTTTTAGTCACATGATACACACAGGAGTTAGTACTGGATTGCATAACCATTGTTTTTGATGACTTTTGATGGTCTAATAATTTTTTTTTAATTTTGTATGTATAAATTCATGAATGAGCTCAGAAAAACAGGCCTTTTTTCAGCTTTGTGACAATGCATTATCCAGCAAATCCAAGAGGAGTTTAAAGAGTTTTAAAAAGTTATAAACTCATATTATATTCTGACAGGTAGCCAAAGCTTGTCAGAAAAATGTGGCTTAAAAGGTTTAACATTTGAATCTGAGATGTAGTGGAGTGGAATTATAGTTTGAGAAAATGGAAATACAAGTGTCTTAAATTATATAAAAGTCTCTTTCTTATTAAAAGTGAAAAAAATGCATTCAAGGGGGATGAAAACTCTGCACACCAGTAGAAGAATGATCAAAATTTTATAAGTTGCCATTAGCCGCTCTTTTTTTTTCTACTGTGAAGCAATTCCCAAAAGTTTTCATGGAAATACAGGTAACCTCATCTTTTATGTACTTTTATTTTTAATTAGCCACAACGGTATGTGCACAAATATTGTCACCCTCCTAAAATAACTGCCTTAGTGATTTTTTCAGATTTTTCAGAAATCACATGTGATGATATTAGAACAAATAAGAAAAATGTAAAGAATCCAAGCAAACTAACCATGGATACATAAATGGACATGCAGTTATATAATACTTTTCTACTCTGATGGAAGTCAAAGTGCTTCACATTGTGTCATATTCACACACTAGTACAACTGTCTGGGAACATGTATTTCAGTGGTTTCTTTCTTTTTTTCAGGGACATTTCGACATGTGTGGACGAACTTCCCCCTCTACACAGCCTTATTTTTAATATATTCAGCATCAAATTCAGAATCAGTATCACTTTTATCACTACATCTATCTATCTATGATAATGATGTCAATAAATTCTACACGTAGAGTTTTTTTTTTTTTTTTCTATCACTATTTAAGCTTCTTTAACTAAAGCTAATTTCAACTTGACAAGAAAATGTCAAATTAACATATTCCAATACACACAATTACATACATTTCTCTCATATGTCATTTTTCCCACCCCTATATATGTTCGCTTAGAAGTATCAGGGGGAGTGTGGGTGGAAATTCTGTACATTCAAGGAATTCAAAGAGAAAAAGGTCTTATCAGTGCTGCTCTTTTTTTCTGCTGTGAAGCAGTTCCCAAAGGTTTTCATGGAAAAAAATATAACCTCCTCTTGTATGTACTTTTATTTTTAATTAGCCATAATTGTACACTGTAATGTGTTCTTTGTATGCAAACTGCAGGAGTTTCAATTATTCCAATTATAATTAGGAGTTACAATTATTCAGTTCAATTCAGCTTTATTTCCAGAGCACATTTCATGCACAAGGCAGACTTAATGTGCTTCACAACAGGTATACAACATGAAAACAGAAAAGCATAATTTAAGTAAGTAAGTAAGTAAGAAAGTAAATAAATAATTAAAAAAAATATATAGTTGGATATGTAAACAAATATTGTCACCTTCCTACAATAATTCCCTCAGTGATTTTTTTTTTTTTTTTTTTACAGATTTTTCTAAATATGCAGGTGACAATATACAGGACATGCACTTAGAAAAAATAACAAAAATCTAGAGAATCCAAGCAAACTAATCATAGATACATAAGAGACATGCAGTTATATAATGCTTTTCTACTTTGACGAAACTTGAAGTGCTTCACATTGTGTCATATTCACACACTAGTACAACTGTCTGGGAATGTGTATTTCAGTGGTTTCTTTCTTTTTAAGGGACATTTCGACATGTGTGGACGAACTTCTCCCTCTACACAGCCTTATTTATAATATATTCAGCCTCAAATTCAGAATCAGTATCACTTTAATCACTACATCTATCTATCTATGATAATGATGTCAATAAATTCTACATGTAGAGGTTTTTTTTTTTTCTATTACTATTTAAGCTTCTTTAACTAAAGCTAATTTCAACTTCATAAGAAAATGTCAAATTAACATATTCCAATACACACAATTACATACATTTCTCTCACGTCATTTTCCCCACTCCTATACATGTTCACTTAGAAGTATCAGGGGGAGTGTGGGTGAAAATTCTGTACATACAAGGAATTCAAAGAGAAAAAGGTCTTATCAGTGCTGCTCTTTTTTCTACTGTGAAGCAATTCCCAAAGGTTTTCATGGAAAAAAAAAAAAACCTCCTCTTGTATGTACTTTTATTTTTAATTAGCCATAATTGTACACTGTAATGTGTTCTTTTGATGCAAACTGCAGGAGTTTCAATTATTCCAATTATTATAAGGAGTTACAATTATTCAGTTCAATTCAGCTTTATTTCCAGAGCACATTTCATGCACAAGGCAGACTCAATGTGCTTCACAACAGGTATACAACATGAAAACAGAAAAGCATAATTTAAGTAAGTAAGTAAGAAAGAAAGTAAATAAATAATTAAAAAAATATATAGTTGGATATGTAAACAAATATTGTCACCTTCCTACAATAATTCCCTCAGTGATTTTTTTTTTTTTTTTTTTTTTTTTTACAGATTTTTCTAAATATGCAGGTGACAATATACAGGACATGCATTTTTTCAGTTCTGCACTTAGAAAAAATAACAAAAATCTAGAGAATCCAAGCAAACTAATCATAGATACATAAGAGACATGCAGTTATATAATGCTTTTCTACTTTGACGAAACTTGAAGTGCTTCACATTGTGTCATATTCACACACTAGTACAACTGTCTGGGAACGTGTATTTCAGTGGTTTCTTTCTTTTTCAGGGACATTTCGACATGTGTGGACGAACTTCTCCCTCTACACAACCTTATTTATAATATATTCAGCCTCAAATTCAGAATCAGTATCACTTTAATCACTACATCTATCTATCTATGATAATGATGTCAATAAATTCTACATGTAGAGGGTTTTTTTTTTTTTCTATTACTATTTAAGCTTCTTTAACTAAAGCTAATTTCAACTTCATAAGAAAATGTCAAATTAACATATTCCAATACACACAATTACATACATTTCTCTCACGTCATTTTCCCCACTCCTATACATGTTCACTTAGAAGTATCAGGGGGAGTGTGGGTGAAAATTCTGTACATACAAGGAATTCAAAGAGAAAAAGGTCTTATCAGTGCTGCTCTTTTTTCTACTGTGAAGCAATTCCCAAAGGTTTTCATGGAAAAAAAAAAAAAACCTCCTCTTGTATGTACTTTTATTTTTAATTAGCCATAATTGTACACTGTAATGTGTTCTTTTGATGCAAACTGCAGGAGTTTCAATTATTCCAATTATTATAAGGAGTTACAATTATTCAGTTCAATTCAGCTTTATTTCCAGAGCACATTTCATGCACAAGGCAGACTCAATGTGCTTCACAACAGGTATACAACATGAAAACAGAAAAGCATAATTTAAGTAAGTAAGTAAGAAAGAACGTAAATAAATAATTAAAAAATATATAGTTGGATATGTAAACAAATATTGTCACCTTCCTACAATAATTCCCTCAGTGATTTTTTTTTTTTTTTTTTTTTTTTTTTTTTTTACAGATTTTTCTAAATATGCAGGTGACAATATACAGGACATGCATTTTTTCAGTTCTGCACTTAGAAAAATAACAAAAATCTAGAGAATCCAAGCAAACTAATCATAGATACATAAGAGACATGCAGTTATATAATGCTTTTCTACTTTGACGAAACTTGAAGTGCTTCATATTGTGTCATATTCACACACTAGTACAACTGTCTGGGAACGTGTATTTCAGTGGTTTCTTTCTTTTTCAGGGACATTTCGACATTTGTGGACGAACTTCCCCCTCTACACAGCCTTATTTATAATATATTCAGCCTCAAATTCAGAATCAGTATCACTTTTATCACTACATCTATCTATCTATCTATCTATGATAATGATGTCAATAAATTCTACACGTAGAGTTTTTTATTTTTCTATTACTATTTAAGCTTCTTTAACTAAACCTAATTTCAACCTCATAAGAAAATGTCAAATTAATATATTCCAATACACACAACTACATACATTTCTCTCATATGTCATTTTTCCCACCCCTATATATGTTCACTTTGAAGTATCAGGGGGAGTGTGGGTGGAAATTCTGTGCGTACAGGGAATTCAAAGAGAAAAAGGTCATATCAGTACAGTTTGTGCCACAGTGATAATGTTCAGGCACCTGTGGTTATTCATCAGACAGCATCATGAACCCAAAGAAATGACAAAACACATAACGTTACTGTTGCTTCTGAGCATTTTTATTCCAGTTGCAGTTTGCATGAATGTATTTTTAAGATGCTTGCTTTGCCTTTTACTATGAATTTGTTTTTGCCACAACACAAAAGCTGCATTTCACTCCAAGCACATGTTCTGAGTTTGCATATCAAGCTGCAAGAATCTGCCTCATTTCACTTTGTTTGCTGTTGGAAAATAAAAGGAAGCAGTTAAAGTATGACAAGAACATGTGCCCGCACTTATATACACATTATACAGTATGTATAGAGTATTATGGATAAGTGAATAAAAGTAATAAATGCACAGAAGGGTCCAACTACATGTAACGTTGCTGACGCTGTTTCCTACTTACTTTTATTTCTCCCAGAAAACAGTCCTTTGCACGGGTTTCGGGTGATGGTTAGAGGATGTTGAATCTAAAATTAATTCAAAAAGACCAAAAAAATCATTAAAGCTGCATTTTCAGCCACCTTTACTAAAATATGGGAGCCTATGCTACCTTTATTGCTGGAATAATAATAGTTATTTGTGATGCAAACCCTCCTGTTGTTCATCAAAATGCTGTCATCCTGCTTCTGACTAGGAATTATACCTATAACTTTATATTCTGGAGTGGACATTGTCTATTTATTTGCTGTGATTGTTACTATTTTCTTTAATGTCCGTACTATATCACCTATGGAGGTTTGTATAAATACAAATACAGCTGAGAGAAAGGAAAAGAAATGTATTGAACTGCATTTAAATGTATACTTTGAATTGTACTGATAAAAAACTAAATCTAATAAAAACTAAGTTAAAAAAAAAAAAAAAAAAAAAAAAAAGATGCATTTTCTTCACAGTTCTGTTGTAAACCAGACATACAGTTGCAGAAAAAATGACTGGACTATCAAAAGTCATCAGAAACAATGGTTATGCAATCAAGTACTAACTCCTGTGTGTATCATGTGACTAAAACAGACAGAAAAGAAAACACGGAATGCCTAAAAGCACTGTTTTTGTCAGTACAATGCCATAGATATTGATGTGAGAACTGAAGTGATTTTGGTTATTATCAAGAAAACATGGAAAATGGATAGATATCAGCTCTGAAATTAAACTCTGATGAGCTATTTTTGTTGTTATCATTATATTTGTCCAAACAAACGTACCTTTAGTTGTACCAGGCATTAAGATGAATAAGAAATTGAAGAAAAGAATAGGTGGTCTAATAATTTTTTCCGCAACTGTTAATATTTTAATCATTCCCATTACAAACTGTGGATTTCAGTTTTTATTGCATTTTACACAACATCCAAACATTCCAGATACGTACTGCAGGCGTAAAGGCGGTTCACCCTGAGGATGTCATTAGCACTCATCTCGGTTGCCCTCCCAATGGGGACGCTCGGGTCAGGGATGGGGAGGATCGTTGGCTGCCTGTTTTTTGAGAAGGCAAACCTGTAGCACAGACATATAATATAAGTTAACCTTTATTTAACCTGAAATTATACTGAGATAGAGACATCATTTACCATATACCTGAGATCAAATAATAAAAAATGATGATAACAACAATAAAATGATCAGGAATTACAATAGGAACTTGAATAAAATTCATTAACCAAAACCAGAACTACAAGTAAAATAGAGGAAGGAAGAGTCTTGGACTTTTGTGAATGAGTACTAATTAACAGAATATTGTTCACATGTGTTAACCATAATAACTTAACCCATAAAGACCCAAACATCCACCTTTAACCTAAACCATCTACTGATGTCAGCAGTTTAATACCTGTTGATCCACTAATCCTATCAAGCCATGTAAATAATTGGTATAAAATGTGGTTTGTCATCTTTTCATGGTCATCAGATAGGACCCACTTGGATGTTCATAGGCTCTGTAGTGAACATGGAAACACCATCATCTTCTAAAACACTGATTCACCAAAAAAACCCGTGGAGTTTGATAAATAACAGTGGATGGACATATTTGTTTTTGCATTCAGTTATTTATATTTTTGCTGAAAAAGCCACTTGTTCTTCACTTCTTCAATAACCATTGGATTTGAGTCTTCATGAAATCTGCATGATCAGTAAATTAAATATAGGGAAAAAAATACATGATTTACACAGAAAAATACTAAATACAGAGTACAACATCGTAATAAATGACAATAAATCACTTAAGAAAGTTTATATAGAGAGAAAATTTTATTTGGGAGGCGCCACAAAAGTAGCACTGGGTCTTCATGGGTTAAGTAGGTGCTAATAAATTCATACAGCAGGCCCAAAACTGCACTGCTGTGAAAGTGTAAATACTGTTTTACTCAGTGCTGAAATCTTACCTTCCATAGTGCATGACGGAGTTGTAGTCGTAGGGGGTGCCAAGATTGTTTGTTTGGACCTTGTCAAATTGGTTCTCTAATCCTGTGGGATGATCACACATTTAAATCAGTTTTAGGGTGTTTTCATTCATCTGGTCCAGATTTCCTGACACCGGTGGATCCACAGACATAGCTCTTTAAGAAGGTTTGTGTGTATATCAGTCCCTCTAGATTTAAAATATGATATCATAGGAACAGTTTGTCTACTTTGGCATAAATATTCACATGGACTTAAAGATGGATTGAACATATTTTGGTGGCCAACGGTCAAAGGTCAAGGCTACCTCATGTAGGTCAAGTATGTCAATGCTTAATGCTTAATGTGAATATTCAAGAATTTCTTCAAACATGGAACAAGTGCAGAGATGAACTGATTAGTTTTTGTGGCCAGCGGTCAAAGGTCAAGGTCCTTGTAGCCTCCCAAAACATGTTTTTGGTCATAACATGCAAGGGTAGTGGATGCATCTAATTGAAAAAAAAATAAAAATTCTTTCTCTATTAATAAAATAATCTGGGGCTACAGCCACAAAGGTTTTCTGAAGAGTCTCATATCTTTTACTTCTTCTTTTTTTTTTTTTGCCATTTCACCTCAGTCTGAATTATTATATTGCAAAACTCCAAAAAACAGAAGTTTAATTCACTGTATATTAATTTACTTGAAGTAAAGCTGGTGTCAGGAGGATACAATCTCAGACACACATATTCAACAAATCTGTTTTGCAATAAGGACTCAGCAGTGAAACACAATTTTAAGGCCTGAAACTGATACAACTAAATAGGATGCACCATTTACACACGTTTTCTACCTTAACATGTCAAAAAGCCTCCTGCAAAAATACTACTTCAACACAAAAACAAACTGGTTATTTCTGATCTTTCTTTTTTGAATTATAGATAAATACTGTAGCGATATTATCTGTGTTTGTTCTAAATAATTGGTGAGGGTTGCGTTGTTTCACCAGGTCTGATGTTCTCAAACAGGATGCGAACATTCTCGTCTCTGTCCGAACGACTCTGCTCATGGTGGAAACCCAGAGCGTGGAGCATCTCATGTTGGATGGTGTCCAGAAAGACACACCCCTGACGATTCAGAGACACCACCTGACCACGACCCCTTCGTCCGATGAATGAGAAACAGCTGAAACAGAGAAATGGATGCTTCATTATTGTTTCTAAAAATGTTCACAAGTGTATCTACTAAAGGTACATTGAGCATTTAATACCAATTTAAATACACAAAAATATTGAAAAATTAAGAATGAGGCATTGAAAAGCTGAGGGGTAAGTTTAAGGACTTTCAGAGAAAAACTAACCTGAGTCAAAATGTCACAAACCACAAAACTCCTGAACCAGTGGTATCAAACATAGTAGCAAAGTAAAGGTTCATTTCTGGCCCGTGGGATGAATTTGCAAAGTGCAAAAATTATACTGAAGATGTTAGCGGTCCCAAGTGTCAAACTCATTTTAGTTCAGGGGCCATATATAGTCTAATATAACCTATAGATAATGACAACTCCAAACTCCAAAATTTGAACAATATTACGCCTATTACTGAATGTATAGTGCCTTTGTAGATCCACTGCGATCTGTAATGAAGATGTAAATAATAATAAATGATAAACTGAGGCATAATCTTACTAAATTTGCACTTGTTTTTGAGAAGAAATTTCAGGTTAGTCACATTTTTTGTGAAAGGATAGTTTGTAAATGTAAAGATTTTCATGATTTAACCCATAAAGACCCAAACAGCCACCAGCAACTAAAAGCATCTGCTGATCTAAATTACTTAATAACTTCTGAACCATTAATCCTATTAATACATGTAAATAATTTGTATAAAATGCAGTTTGTCATCTTTTCATGGTCATCAGATATGACCCATTTGGACGTTCAGAGGCTCTGTAGTGAACGTAAAAACACCGTCATCTTCTGTAACATTGATTCACCAGTAAAACCCATGGAGTTGGATCAATGACAGTGGATGGAGACGCTTGTTTTATGTTCAGTTATTGATATCTTCGCTAAAAAAAAGTCACTTTTTCTTAAGTTTTCTCTGTTCCGGATATAATAACCCTCAACTTTAATCTGAGCTTTTATGAACATCGACATGATCAGTAAATTAAATACAGGAAAATACCTGATTTTCACATAAAACCCATAAAATACAAAGAATAATATTATAATAAATGGTGACCAATCACTTAAAAAATGTTAAATATAGAGAAAAAAAACTATTTTGGAACTGCCACATAAGTAGCACTGGGTCTTTATGGGCTATTTCAGTTTTTTGCAAAATTTAAAGTCATCATTATTTCTGAGTTATAATGCTATTATTTTACTGGTTTGACCCACTTGAGATCAAATTATCTGTATGTAGCCCCTGTACTAAAATGAGTTTAACACCCCTGTCCTAAACAAACTTCATGTGAGCAAAAGTATGCATATGCAAATACTAACCTAGAGTACACTAACCTTACTAACTTTAATATATAAATTTAAAAATCAACATATGAGGGGTCATGGGTATCATAAAGTGATCATCTCCTTGTGCCTCTCTACAGTCATTCCTGTTTCCTGTTTATCTTACAACATCAATGTGGTGTTGCAACATATAAAGGATAAAACCTACGATCAGATAATGTGTTCAGGTCATCCATTACCACTAGGTATGAATGGGTTCTATTTGTGGTTCATACCCTCCATGCAGATCAGACAACAATTCATGTAGAATCTTTCAAAGCGTTCACATACTTTTTCTTGCAAATATGGAAGTTCATACCCTGAGCGAGACTGGATGTCCACAAAGTCCCTCTGTCTTTCCAAAGGTGTGAAGCGGATGCAGGTAGTCCGCTCAAATGAACGCAAACCTTCAATGATGATCTCTCTCTGTCTTCGGGCTTAAGACACAAAATTATTTTATTGTATTTTATTCTATTCATTTATTTATTTTGAACAGAAGAAAAAAAAAAAAAAAATTTGCATACAAGGAAATAATGGCAGAGTAAATACATTAATCAATATACTAAGTATATTTGTGATATGTCTGCCTTTTCTGTATGTTTTTCTTTTCTATTTGATGTCGATGTGTGTGTTTGTGTGACAATTGTAAATACAGTCATGTAGAAACAAATCTCCCTTCTGGGACATATAAAGTCTAAGTCTAATAAAGGTGATCAAGACAAAGTAGGAATTTCCAGGTACACTAGTAATAACAAAATAAAATTCAATATGTACTGCTCAAAAAGGAGTGGGTAGAAGAAAAAATCTTAAATCCCACTCCCATCTTACATTTATATAACTAAACTAAAACAGAAAAGAGCTGAAGTCAGGTACAGATTACTGAGCAGAAGAGGAAAATAGAAAATAGAAAAACTGAATGCTGTGTTTCATAACAACTATAATATTTAGCTGTTCACTCACATAGAAGAAATCACTAGTATAGCTAAATGGGATGCAACTGTTTTCAATTATACAAATTACACATTTATTTTCTACATCAATAAGTTAAAATGTCTCCTCTGACAAAGGTCTATTGTACATCAGGGGCGGCCATGGCAAAGGAGGTAGAGTGGGTTGTCCAATAACTGAAGGGATGGCAATTAGAATCCCGCTCCGTCCTAGTCATGTGCCATTGTGTCCTTGGGCAAGACACTTCACCCCCCCTTGCCTCCAGTGTCACTCACATTGGTGTATAAATGTTCAGTGCACTGGAAAAAAATCAAAATCTTACCAAGTGTATTTTTCTTATTTCTAGACAAAATATCTCATCGCACTTAAAATCAGACATAATCACCTAAAGAGTAACTTTTCAGTGAGATATAAGAACTTATTTTTAGACAATAGATCTTGAAAATCTTATTTCAAGAAATCCTACCAAGATAATTTTCACTTGTTCCATTGGCAGATTTTTTTGTTGCTTAATTCTATATGGTTTTGCTTAATTCAAGATTTTTTGTTTGTTTGTTTTTTTTGTTTAATTCAAGCAAAAAAATCTGCAAATGGAACAAGTGAAAATTATCTTGGTAAGATTTCTTGAAATAAGATTTTCAAGATCTATTGTCTAAAAATAAGTTCTTATATCTCACTGAAAAGTTACTCTTTAGGTGATTATGAATTATTTTAAGTGTGATGAGACATTTTGACAAGAAACTGGAAAAATACACTTGGTAAGATTTTGATTTTTTTCCAGTGTGGTGGTCAGAGGGGCCATTTGGTGCAAATTGGCAGCCACACTTCTGTCAGCTGTGGCTACAAACATACTTTAGTATGAGAGTGAATGAATAATGGATCAATAACGTACAGCGCTTTGGGCTTGAAAAGCGCTATAGAAATCTAATCCATTATTATCCTCCTAAGACCCAGGACATGTCAGCAAAGTACAAGCTTTTTTTGTTTTTTATTAAATAAGTGCCTATATTGGAAACATCATGATGCAACAGTTTTTTCAGACGCAGTTTTTAAAATTTTTATGGAATGTCCTTTGTGGTGGACAGTTTTCTTTTCTTTTTTTTTTTTTGTATAAAGTTGTCTTAGGAGGTTATTATTAACTGATTATCACTCTCAAAAAGTTTACATGCACATAACTTGCAGACACAATACACAGTTGGGACTGTAAAATAGTGTTGTGTATAAGTGCTAACAATGTCATCACCAGGCTTTGGTTAGGTTACAATAGAAAAAAGAACGTGACTCAAAGATTTAGAAAAGTACTGTTTTCGCCCAAGTATTTTGAAGTCCATGCAATGCTACAACACTTTTTTGTAATGCAGAAAGAGGAGTAATGCTTCATTTATTTTACTGAAAAAAATCATCTGGGACTTTCTGAAATCATAAATTATTTCATTAGTTACTAATAAGAGGATATGTGACCAAAGTTGGCACTGTAAAACCATCCATATTATTTTAGTTTATTGTTACACTTGCAGCTGTTGCAGGATTGCATATGTACCATCAGTGTACCATCCTTTCCTTTCTGTCATTAACTACAATGTTAAAGTAAGGATGTTTTATTTGCTCTGTGTGTGTGATTGGAAGTAACTCATTGAAATGCAGTGAACTTCCCCCTGTGGATCAATAAAATGTATCTGTATCTGAATAGTGTGGTAGGACTTACAGAACTGTCGCGAGATGCGGAACGGTATGTACACGTTGCCATCGGGGGCTTTTGGCCACAGGCACCCTCGCGCTGTGCAGGGGTCAGCGTTCTGCAGACCTGAGGGCACTGCGATGTCACCAAATATCACTACAGGGTCGCCCAGGTTCTTTCCTGCAACATTATACAAGCATGAAAGGAGGATAAAAACATAAAAAATGTTAGGAGAAAAAGACACATGTGCCAGGAAAGTTTTACACAATGTTATATTTGCCGGCAGTCAGCAGTATAAGGACATACCAAGATTAGCATTAGCCTTCTCCAGACGTGCAGAGACAGTGAATTCATCATCCTCAATGGTGTTGCCTGTGAAGAAGAAGTATTATTTTTTAAATATTTCTGCATGTACACCTTCATTTTCAGTATGATTTAATAAAAGCTTTCATACCAGAGGATTCATCACTTCCATCAATTAAGACCTGTTAGAACACAAGGTATAGAAAACATTTTATTTAAAGTTGTGACTGTGAATATGTCAGCATCTGTTGAATCTGAAACATCTTACCTTTACACTAAAACTGTGGGCCGAGCAGAGGAGGAAGCTGAGCACCGCCACCTGCAGCATCATGGCTGGTTATTCAGTCACTGGCCAGAAGCAGCAGATGATCAAGAACACACCAAAATAACAAAATCAGAAGTATATATAGGTGTATGCACACTGGATTTCGTCCAAACATGGCACAGTGGCAATCTTCAAGTTACTGAGAAGTGGCAGTTATTACTTAACTGCAGCATGTAATGTCATCACTTGTCCACCCAGATCAGACTGGTTTTATCAGAGACTCTTTCTTTCAAAACATACAGATTGAAAAAGAAACCATTTATATAAAAGCAAACCAGATACATGGATTAGACATCCTGCTATTGTAAGTGTAAATAACAGGATACAGAACCTTTTACACCTGCATCATGCTTTCTGGCGTCTGTAATAACAAATATCTATAACATTCAACTTAAGCAGAGTAACAAGGCAAAGAGGCCCAATGGGTTTTGCACTTTTCATAGAACTTGCTTTAGCAGTAAGACAGAATAACAGTATTTTAGGCATTAAAACCAATTTGCATTATAATAAAATCAGTCTATTTGCAGATGATATTGTAGTATATTTGACAAATCCCTCAGGATATGACCATTATTTTTGGTGAGATTCCTGTCTGCTCCATTTACTGTTTTAAGTTCGAGATTCTGCCTCAAAGTTATTTTGACCGAGATACAGTCTCAGAACTCAGTTTATAGCATAGCTCAGAGTTAATTTTTCATCCAAACCTAGAGTATAACCAAATTCAGCTTCATGCATTGCTGCAGAGCATCAGAGAAGATCTGGAAAGACTGAGCAAACTCTGACTCTCATTTATTTGTTGATTTTCCACCATCAAAATAAAATTACTCTCAAAAGTAAATGCAATGAGCAATGAACTCTGTGAATCCATGCCTGGGCTGGTTCTCCTTGCTACATTTAGTGAAATGGAAAGGCAAAAATCCATAAACTTCTAATAACTACACCCCAAAACTAAACAATGTGAGGGGCTCGGTCCAGCCAATTTTCTGCAACACTTTGTCTCCTCTTTTACAAATCATCACACATACATAAGTCAAAATTTAACTACTTCAGTACACAGACCTATATTCTACTAGATGCAAATTTGCAAACTGCTGCAGGTACAGAGGCATACATGATGAATCAATGTAAATTACAGTTTCTGTTATATGAACACTGCATATACTATGACCTGTAGAAAAAACATCTAAAATCAGAGATGCAAAGCTGTAAATCTATTGTGTTTTTGTGAGTTCTCCAAATGTGAGCACAGTTTCTGAGTGTTTTTTAACCAGAGTCTTACAAAATCAATAAAAAACAGAACAATGACTGAGGGGAAAAGGCTCAGTTAAACACTTAATAGTAAGAACAGATCATGTTCTATTAAGATTATCTTCATTTTTGTGTCATAATTGAGGTCACAATTATTCTGGATGTTTTATTGAAGGTGAAAAGAAGATTAGAAAGAAACAAAATATAAGCTGCCTTAGGTTGTCAGGCCATAAATCACTTCATATTCAAATGATTGTATTATGAGCTGCCTGTTTTGCTCAGAACATCTAAGTTGCACATGCACAGCAACCTGAAAGAATTTGCTGAAAAATCTCACTTCAGTTTCTTCTTCAGGCATTTTAGATTTGTTATTTTTTAATAATATGCTATTATTTTCTCCATATTTTAATTTCCAGGATTACATGTTTGTGTGTGTAGATGTTTAGCTGTTGATTTTCTCATTTTCAATTTAATATCTGACTGTACTGAAAACAGGGCTTAATTTGTATTGCAAGTTGAACTAAAAATTGCATGAAAACAGTAGACAGTAATGTGCTATAACATAAAACCAGTTAGGAATGAAAAAAAAATCTACCAAAAATATATAACATGTCCAAATGCGTAAAAATGTTCAAAATCAGTGATCAGTGTTGATTCAACAGTTTCAATATCCATGATCAATGTTGAAATGGGACAAAAAGCAAGAATAATCACTTTTTTTTTTTTTTTAATTACCATGGAGATTGCAGATATTTACGAATAAACAGTTCTTCCTGGACTAGTACTGAGCCTTAAACATTATATTACAAACTCCATTTACAGGCAGTGATTGCTACAACAGTTTCACAGAATGTTGCACAGCTGAGCCATGTCAAAACAGGGAGAAATGAGGCTTTGTGTTGTCATACCTGTTGGTAAGAGGTGGTTATGGTTTGTCAGTATGTTGCATACTTCCTCTGTTATTCACATGTGAATACACATTTACATGCAAGGACAATGTTCATCCTAACCCATAAAGACCCAGATAGCCACTGACGACCTAAACCATCTACTGATCTAAACTGTTTAATACCTGTTGAACCACTAATTCTATCAATACATGTAAATAATTGGTGTAAATTGCAGTTTGTCATCTTTTCATGGTCACCAGATATGACCCATTTGGAAGTTCAGAGGTTCTGTAGTTAGCTCAGAAACAGTCATCTTCTACAACATTGATTCACCAGTAAAACCTATGGAGTTGGATCAATGACAGTGGATGGAAACACTTGGTTTATGTTCAGTTAATGATGTATTTTACAGATAAAGTCACTTTTCTTCAGTTTTCTCTGTTTTTGATATAATAACCCTCAACTTTAATCTGAGCTTTTACGAACATCTACATGATCAGTAACTGAAACATAGGAAAGTAGGTGATTTTCACTTAAAAATGCAAAATACAGAGGATAATATAAATAAATAATAAATAATTTGTGATAAATCACTTAAGAAATATTAAAAATAGAGATTAAAAAAATTCATTTGGGAACAGTCCCAAAAGTAGCACTCTAGATGATCAGTAAATGAAATATAGGAAAATACCTGATGTTCACTGGAAAAACAGAAAATACAGAGGATAATGTCATAATATATGGTAATAAATTACTTAAGACATGTTAAATACAGAAAGAATATATATATATATTTTGGTACTGGCACAAACGTAGCACTGGGTCTTTATGGGTTAAGTATAAGTCTACAGTGTAGACTAATGCTAATTTTGTAGACTCTACACAGTTAAAGAGTTTAAGTTCTACTTTAAGTTCTTACAACTGAGCTGTGAGACTATGTTTCAGCTCTGACAGGCTGTGAACTACACATCAGTTGACTGTGATATGACTTTTTGAACGATACCTTGACTAATTTTTTTCCGATTGTTCCAACTGTTCAAGAGGCAAGCATGTAGAACAAGCCATATTTACTATATTCAGCATAATCATTTTGGATGTTAGTAGGCATTAGTAGTATTAGGTTGTAGTATTCTGTACTGTACAACTGAACACACAGTCCAGGTAAAACTATAAATTTAGTTTAGGCCATAGTCAGACAGTTTAACTCAAATCAGATGTCACTCAACCACACTAATTCTGTTCTATTTGACTAATGGGTGATTTTTTTTTTTTTTTTCATCTTTTCATCTGCATCATAATTAGTGAACTGATCAACTGAGATGTCACCTCTTAGTCTGAACCGCTGTTATGAAGCGAGTCGTTTGAGAGGTGACCATATTTGGACAAAAGGGGTGAAGCCTGAGAGGTCTAAGGTGAGCTAAGGCTAAATGCTAGCTTACTGACCAGGTAAAATGGTAAACTTCATCAAGTATTATGTAACAACGTCATTTTACAATCTTGTTAGTGGAACCTATTAACCCCAAATACATGTCAAGAAAAAAGTGTTTTTTTCTTGACACGTTTTTTCCTCTGGGGTGTTTAATATAACAGTCTTATGTAATGAATTATGGCCCTTGACTGAACAGTAGCATTAGTGACTTTCACTGATCACTCCTCTACAGCTCCACCCTTTTGAACAAATATGGTCATTTCTGACTCCAAAAAGTCAAGATAGCAACAGCCAAATTATGAAAGACACAGAAGTCCACACAAAAGAATGGGTGATATCACTGTAGTTTTGTTTCCATATGCATTTGTTTTATAAAGTATGTGATAACAGTGGTTTCTAACAGCGTTTCTAACAGTGACTTGGCCAAGAGAGCAGTATAGACATATAGTTATGGAAAAAATTATTAGACCACCCTTGTTTCCCTCAATTTCTTGTTCATTTTAATGCCCAGTACAACTAAAGGTACATTTGTCCGGACTAATATAATGTAACAACAAAAATAGCTCAAAGTAGTTTAATTTTGGAGCTGATATCTATCCATTTTCCATGGTTTATCTTGATAATAACCAAAATCACTTCAGTTCTTACATCAATATCTATGGCATTGTACTGACAAAAACAATGCTTTTAGGCATTCCATGTTTTCTTTTCTGACTGTTTGTCATATGATACACACAGGAGTTAGTACTTGATTGCATAATCATTGTTTCTGATGACTTTTGATGGTCTAATAATTTTTTCTGTGACTGTATAGTCCACACTGATGATGACAACTCATTTGGTACATGTGGTATTACTGACTGTGCATCATAAAGACTGAAAGACAATCATTCAAATGCAACACTTATTGTACTTGTCATAGGATCTGCAGTGTTTCCAGACCCTGTTAAGAAGTGAAGTGCCATATCAGACTTAACTGGAGCACTGTTTTTCCAAATGTCTCTTTCCCACCTGGGCAGTGATACATATGCACGTGTACAAACTGTATGTGACTGATAAGGCTGTTACAATTCAGCTGATTCCTTAAGTTTCTTATTTAGACGATCCATATATGGTGCTGAGTGACTTGGTTGGATGTGTATAAAAACCCAGACCCAAACCTAGAGCTGCACAGTCCAAGGTAAAGAAGGTAAGTTCAGCAGCACTAATGGAAAGCTGAGCACCTTATTTTATCATGACTGGAACCTGGATTCTGTATCTGATCCCTGTCTGTCCTGCAGGTCTTCTACCATGGCTCGCATTTTCAGGTTCACTGCTCTGTCTCTGCTGCTCCTGTCTGCCTATTGTTGGGCTGATACTGAGGTAAGACCTTCACCTTTGCATTAAATATTACAACAAGGATGTGTTTGTATATTATAAACAATATTCTAGTCTATAATGTGTATAAAACCACATGTTTTGAATGGCACATAAACGTACAAAATCAGTATAATACAGCCATGAGTTATTATAGCTTTGAAATTTTCATCAGTTTTTACTAATATTTACTAATTTACTTTATTTGTACAAGTACATAAGTCTCAGTAATTGACTAGTTCTATTTTTATTTTTTATTCGCTTTGAATGTTAGGATTGGTATTTCAGGTTTCTGGAGGAAAGCCTTAATAGTAAAATGCATGACATACATAGAAATAATTATCCAAACTATTGTTCATTAAAGTTTACATATGATTTGTATTGTTACACTGTTCTTTTTTTTTTTTTTTTTTTTTTTAAGTCTTTTTAGATTTTTATTATTTGTCTTGTTTTCATTTTATTTTGAGGTTTTTTGGGGTAGGGGGGAGAGTGGTGGGAGTTTGCGTTCTTTGACTTCCATATGAATATTTGCACTGTAAAATCCTATTTTTGTGCTTTAAAATGAATGAAAAAACCTTGGTAATAAAGTTGATATATTGTGCAAAGCCAATGAAATATTAATGGTTAAGAAACAAAGCTCACTGGAAATTAAATTCTATTTTGTTTTGGGTTGTGTTACATTATTCATTGTAGTTTTTATTTTTGTTTTGGTCAACTTTAGTGTTTCACTGCTAATTTTATTTTTGATGTCATATTCTTTTTCCACTGAATTATGTTTGGATGTAAAGTTTTGACTTCACATTCAAGTGAAAGTTATTATTAATAGAATTAAGTTGCAGCTCAGTCTAGCAATGCAACATCTACATTTATGTGTTAGGTTCAATGTCTTACGTTCACTGGCTTCATTCATTATCACTGGTAGATTTGTTTATGTTGTTAATAATTATGTTTGTTGTGTTTCTGACTTTTTCTAAAATTCTAATTTTTGCCTCCCACACTGAACCTGTAGGCAGGTAAATGCTCTCTTCTGTCTACACACATATTTCAATCATTCTTGTGATTCTTGTGTTCTTACACAAAGTGACTCTGTGTTGTTGTTGTTATTGTCACTGAACAGAGGTTGATGAGAACTCCGACCTCTCTGTGTCTGAGCTTCTGGACAGAGCCAACAGAAACCTGAGTGAGTGTGAGCTGCAGGCTGACGGTATAAACGTGGTTGGTCACAGCTCAGCAGCTTTTTCACCATCGGTTCAATGTGTTTCAGTCCGTTCTGAGGATGGACCCACCTTGATTGAAGGAGACATCGCTATTGAAGATGAGGTTGAGAAAAACGCTGACCCCTGCACCAGCCGTGGCTGCATGTGGGGCAAGTGGAATGATGGGAAGGTCTACATTCCTTATTACATCGCCAGCCATTTCTGTAAGTGGCAAAGTTACACATTCAAGTATGTTGCAACAGTGGTTTTTTACTAGTACTGCAGATTAAGATGAGACAAAATAATCCTTTATTTGTCCCACAAACTCAAAACATTCGCATTTTTGTTACAACAGCAATTGTAATTGTACAACAAGGATTGTAATATTAAAAGTATAAATTAACCCATAAAGACCCAAACAGCCACTGGCAACCGAAAGCATCTACTGATCTAAATAGTTTAATACCTGTTGATCCACTAATCCTATCAATACATGTAAATAATTGGTGTAAAATACAGTTTGTCATCTTTTCATGGTCAACATGTGAACGTGGAAACACCATCGTCTTCTACAACATTGATTCACCAGTAAAACCCATGGAGTTGGATCAACGGCAGTGGATGGACACACTTGTTTTAACATTCAGTTATTGATAGATTTGCTAGAATAGTCACATTTTCTTGTTTTTTTTTTGTTTTTTTTTCTGATATAATAACCTTTGAATTTGCTCTGAGTTTTTGTGAACATCTACGTGATCAGTGAATTAAATATAGGAAAATGTATGATTTACACAGAAAAGAGCAAAATACAGAGGATAATATTATCGTAAATGGTGATAAATCACTTTAAACTGCTTAAATATAAAGAAAAATGTATTTGGGAACTGACACAAAAGTAACACTCGGTCTTTATGGGTTAAAGTAACAAATATAAAAGATACAAAATGTGCAATTATATGAAAAAATATTTACAAAAATATATATAATATCAGTCATTAGAAACAGTAACAATAACTAAGTACAGAAAATATATGTAATAGAGCAAAACATGGAATATTACCAGTCTTACACCTTGCTAAGCGCCATATACTCTATAATAATAATAATAATAATAATAATAATAATAATAATAATAATAATAATTGCACACTGTATTATTGTATGAGTAGAAACGTCAGGCCAGTGTGAGCTCCCTCACAGATGTCACACTCTAGAGGCTGAAACATTAATGTAATTGTTGTCCTTAAAGGCCTATGTAAACTGTTATAAAACACAAGTATATTTACTATAATTTCTCATGTCTGAAATCACTCTGGGGTGTTTAATATAACAGTCTTATTTAATGAATTATGGCCCTTGATTGAACAGTAGAATAAGTGACTTTCACTGATCACTCTTCTACAGCTCCACCCTTTTGCCCAAATATAGTCATTTCTGGCTCCAAAAAGTCAAGATAGCAACAGCCAAACTGTGAAAAACAGAAATCCACACAAAAGAATGGGTGATATCACTGTAGTTTTGTTTCCATATGCATTTGTTTCATAAAGTATATGATACAAACAACAACTTAAAAAGATATTTTTAAAAAAACTCATCAATCTGTAGATATGCTGTAGGATTTTTGTGGTGATCAGCTGCTGTTTACTGTGTCGTGTTTTCCAGCCTCCCGTGAAAAGGCCATCATCACCCGTGGACTGGAGTCCTTCTCTTCCTTCTCCTGCATCCGCTTCAGGCCCAGCAGAAGCAGCGACCGTGACTGGCTGAGCATCGAGTCCAAGGATGGGTAATGACTTTGACAAACATCACTGAACCGCTTGAGACAGACCTTCTCCCAGGCCCTCTAATCTTATTTCTTTGTCATTGTTTTTTTTTTTTTTCCCAATTATATGTTACCCTTCACAGCTGTTGGTCCTTCGTTGGCCGTCGTGGTGGTAAGCAGGTGGTGTCTCTGGCCCGCCGTGGATGCCTGTACCATGGTACCGTCCAGCACGAGCTCCTCCACGCTCTGGGATTCAACCACGAACAGACCCGCTCTGACAGAGACAACCACATCAAAGTCTTGCTGCAAAACGTTGTGTCTGGTAATGCACATTATCCAGAAGAGAGATTATTGTTCAAATCTTGAAAACAGAGACAAGAATAGAACAGAACAGAATAGAATACAATAGAATAGAATAGAATACAATGCAATACAATCTTCATTTGTCACATGACATTAACAAAGACAATTTGGGTGTTGCGACAGGCCCCGATTATGCAAAAAAACAGGTGTGAATAAAATAAAATAAACATTTGCATCTCAGATATAAATAATAAAAATAACAATAGAAAAAAAAGATAATATACAGTCCAATATTTAAGAAATCAATATACCATCACCCAGTCAAAGCTAAAACTTTTAATGTATCAGAATGTGTGTCTTAGTGTATATGAATGTGTGTATATGTGTGTGAATAGAATAGAATAGAATAGAATAGAATAGAATAGAATAGAATAGAATAGAATAGAATAGAATAGAATAGAATAGAATAGAATCTTTATTTGTCACATGACATTGACAAAGACAATGATAGTGAAATGGGAGTTGCGACATGGTACACATCGTAAGAAATGAATAGGTCTTGGTCTTAATCTATTCCAATAATATTACTGTCTTTGGCGTTTCATTATAACACATTATTTCCCTGCATTAACTGGACTTATTTTTATCCAGAGTCAAAGTTTATAATTTAATTACATTTTCTTTGTGTTTATCAGGAATGGAGCACAACTTCAGGAAGATTGCCACCCTGAACCAGGGCACTCCCTATGATTACAACTCTGTTATGCAGTACCACAGGTGAAAAAAAAAGCTGCTTTTTGGTTCTGTGCGTCGCCGCTCATTTGTGTATAGCAGTTCAGTCTCATTTCTGTATTTGCTGGTGTAGGTATGCTTTCTCCAAGAACAACCAGCCCACCATGGTCCCCATCCCTAACTCCAACGTTTCCTTTGGCAACGCTAAGGAGATGAGCCGCAACGATATCGCCAGGCTCAACACTCTCTACAAGTGTTGTGAGTGTTCATACAGGATTCTACACACTGCCTGACAACACATCACAGAACACTTTTTACCTGATCTAACTGCTCATTTTCATTCCAGAGGAAGTCTGACAGATCTGAACTTCTCCGTGTTCAAACTGGATGATGGAAGCTGTGGACATCCGAGTACTGTACTCGTGCTTCGCCTAATAAAAGCAGAATATTCAACGTTTCATTTTCCTGTGAATTTATTTCATTCTATTGTCACCTTATTGGGAGATCTAGGGAACTTAATGTGTACTACATCACATCTATTAATCAACAAATATTTCAAAATATCACAAAAAAAGGTAATTTATACAATATTATTTACTGGTAATTTAAAGGTACATTTATCATTGATCATAACAGTCAATACTGAAGTCTCAGGATAAAATACAGACTGTAAACAACTGGTTTCAAGCCTTGAATCTTTGTATAATCTACTTCCATAAAGACCAAGTATTTTACTACTAGATTTGACAAAAGTAGCATCAAGTCTGCACCTTTAAGAAGCTGTAACCTGAGGATGTTTTATTATGAAATTATTGAAGCACAAGACCTTTAAAAATAAATAAACAAATGCGATAATGTTTTCATAAAACTACATTTTGAGCTAAAACAGTCTTGTTTGTACATCTGCTATTAACATTAAGATCACTGATACCTGTTTAACTTCCTGTTTTACCTATTAATATATATTTACTTTTCACAGCACCTTTTAGATTATCTCTGGTTTAAAACATGCTTTATAACTTTACTTCCTCACTGTACATTGTATACTCATGGCAAAATATCTGGGAATGACACAAGTTTAGTTTTTGCAAAATTTGCTACCTCAGTTTACTTTTTATTTATTTATATCAGAGCTACATTGAAGAACAAGTAGAAGCACTATTATATACAATTCAAAGAAATTTAATGACAAGTAAGTCACATTTATACAAAGCATCATTTTTTTTCATTCCCAAAACTTTTGGCCACAAGTGAAAGTACTGAAAAACAGATAAATAAATGAATAAGAATAAGAATCTCTCAGTGAAAGACAGGATGTCACATTTGGCACTGTGAAATCATTAAAATTATAAAACACAAAAGAATAAAACCCTCATTTAAAAGCAGAAAAGTCAAGCTCTGAATGTAACTCCAATCTGTTGTCCATATATTGAAAGCTATATTTTCAGATATTAAAAACACAATGTGTTCTTTGGTATTTGTCATCTCTGATGCCTTTTAGCTTTTTCAATAGATTTTATATATTATTCACTCTAGCAACAAAACTATTCATGTAGAAATTTTCCATTTACTTATAATGGGTGAAATACGTGTGAGGGGCGGGGTTAGTTGTGCCTGGCACCACTTGTTCATGCTGTTACCCGTTAGGACTCTTATTTTGAAGGTGACCCGGAAGTTATTATTTCCTTTGTAGCTAATATGTTTTAGCATGAAAGGAATGTCCAGTTCCTGCGATGCGCAACAAAAGAAGACTTACTAATCTATGTCTGGATAAATCTACATGATCTGTGGACTTTATATATGTGTGTATAATAAGTTGTTGTCGCCTTGTGAAGATGTCCAAAGGTGAAATGTTGAGGGCGCTGGTGAAGCAGCGGCTAACCGCGGCGGCGGAGGAGATATTCGGGCTGTTCGAGCGAACCATAGCGGAGTACGAGGAGGAACTTTGTCTTTACAGAGAAGTGAATGAGCGACAACAAAAACTGTTGGACGGTTTTCTGAACGCAAATGAACGAGCACAAAAAGAAGGTTAGTTTATTATAACCTTGTACCATTACACGGAGACTGTACTGACATGGTTAGAGTTGGGGAGTGTACATTTGACAGGGTGTACCAGTGTGGTTGACCTAAACGAAGCCCTTTGTTAACCTGCCCCCCCTCCAACCCCAACCCCCCAGGAGAAGATAGAACATGGCAGTGGGACTTCAACCTGAGCTTGTTATGGACACATGTTGCTACACATCCAGGGAGTTCACCTGTAAAGGCTAATGATACTGATTCCATGTTGTGTCCGTGAAGTCCAGTTGAGTGTTTTAACCTTCTCCTCCTGACTTCAGCTGGATCTGAGACTAAATTATAAAACAACAAGAACCATAAGTTCAGTCAGAATCTTCCATCACGTCTGCATCATGATCTGTTTCTGCAGCTCTATCTGTTACTAGTACAAACTCCAAATACCAACAGACCTCTTAGTTTATCCACCACACTGTTTGACCTCTGATCACCAAACTATATTTGGTTCATTTTTGAATCCAAGTGAAAAACATAACATGCTGCACACTTTTAATACCCCTCGGCCAAATATAGTGTAAGATTCTGTTGAAAGTTACTGCCCAGTAGGTGACCCATTTCCTGAAGGCTTCTGCTCCATGCCAGCATTCATGGACAGTATGAATTTGGTGCAGATATGTCAATGCATTCTTCAGATAATGCGATTATGTCGTTGAAAGGACATGTCGTCATTTGACCTTGAAAAAGTAGGTCAAGGCGACCTATTTTCAGTAGGCTTCTGCTGCATGCCCAGATTCAGCCACAGTATAAATCTGGGTCAGATATATCAATGCATTCGTCAGATAATGGGATTAGGTCGTTGAATGAACAGGAGTCAAGCAGTAACAGATGGACAGCCGTACTACTTTTTTTTTTTTTTTTTTGCCCTTTCACACCAATTTATGACAGAAAGATGAATGATACCCCATTTTTCAGGGAATAATGAGCACTTTTAGATGTGTGATTTCAAAAAAGAATGTTTTAACCTAATTTTCTGGCTTAAAAATAGTAAAAACCCCTTGGTAACAGATTGGCAGAAAATGAAGGTTAACATCTGTTTTTGACCACTGTATAAAACCTGCCTTAAAGTGCAGTTCCAATTTTCATAAAATTGTAAAATCTTTACTGTTGGATCTCTAGGGTGTCTATTTTTCAAAACAGTAAACAATTTATATTTTTTTCAATATATGATGGCATAAAATAGCAAGAGTTTTGCTAAGTGGAATCTCCCCTTGTGGGACTAATAAAGGCATATGTTATCTTAAGTGTTTGGATAACGGATGGACACAGCCATTATGTTAATGGATGATAAGGGAGAATAATTACAAGTTTTATTTGTTTATTCAGCTTATTTATTATTATGTACATTGCATATATAATATCCAAAGTCAAATATCTTAATAAACTAATGTAATACATTTTAACATACCTAACAGTACCTATTTATCTGAGGTTTTTTTTAGATATTTGTAACCACTTTAAAAAGAATAGCTGAAGGTTTTTAAATGGACATTATACTTTATTATAAGTATAATATAGGTCCAATAGAAGAGGATCACAGTTATACTTTGAATTGCACTTGATGGACAAAGGATGCAAGCATAAATTTATGCTGAATATAATGGCATCAAAGTATTTTTAAAACATTTTTCTAAAAAATAACACTTGTACTGGACACTAGAAGTATTGTACTTTCAAAATATATAAGTCTTCAAAAGGTGATTTTAAATGTATTTTTTGACATTACCCTTCTCTTGGCCAGCCCCACAGACAGACAGACGACAAAACAATTACAATACCCCTTTGGCCATAAGCTGGCCGAGGGGTAGAAAGGTGAGAACTCCCCTTAAGGTAATCCTGGGGTATTGCAGTCATTAAAATAGACAGACGTGAGATCACAGCTACCATGACCTTTGACCTTTGATCACCCACTTCTAATCTGTTCATTCCTGAGTCCAAGTGAACAGTTTTTGCCAAATTTGAGGAAATTCCCTCGAGGCAATCATGAGATATTGCATTCATTAAAAAGACAGAGAAGAGGTCACAATAAGTTTGACGTCTGACATCTTCGACATCTTTAAAATTTATCCTTGAGTCCAAGTGAAGACCTGTGCCAAATTTCGCAGCGTGTCAAATGGTTCCTGAGATGTTCCTTTTTAAATATAATGTAGAAGGATGGACAGAAGTTCAGACAGTTTCTCATTGAGATGTGCTGTGAATACATCACAAGGCATTTCATTTCTACAGCAGTAGATAACATACTAGTGGCTTTTTCATTGGACATCTGTGCAAAACTTTACCTATATTTACTAAATGTTGAAAAAACAGAGGTGCGTAATGTCAGTTTTTCCATTAAATCACAAATGTGATGATTTGTTTATTTATTATTGCAAGATTACACGAGAAGTCATTCCATAAACATGGCAAGGAATGTAAATATCGTGTTGATTTACAGATATGTTTATCATTATTATGTAGCCTATTACTTGTGTAGCTTGTTAGAAACATTCCATTTAATGTTGGGGATCAAGTGAATAATATAAGATGTAGGCCTGCTCATCCTCAGACACTTTGACCTTTTAATGTAGCTATAAAGAGAAACTATTATAAGATGATATTTGAAATAAAGTGAAGTAAAAGACATATATTTTTAGAATTTTACCCTTTCATACAGTATATCTAATTTGCACATATTTTCAATCGCACACTATTTTATATTTTTTAATATGTGTATCTTTTGTGTTATTTAGATGTAAGTGCACTGTTGCTGGCTGGTAATTTCATTGCACAACTGGTGTGATGACAATTAAGTCTATTCTGTCTATTCTATTCTATTCTATTCGATTTAAAGACTCCTATAATAAACATGCTTCCAAATATTGCACAATGGTTAAATGCACTTATGGAATTTGCGCATGTGTTTTGTGTAGAAAGGGTCAATATCCGGGGGTGTAGAGTGTTATATATTCAGAATTCTTATCGCTTGGGGGGGGGGGGGGGGGGGGTTGTTCCTCAGTCTGCTGATTTTTGGTTTCTTTGAATCCTGTATCTTCGTCCAGAGGCCATCAGGGAAATGTGTGTTTGGAAAGGGCAATAGAGCCAAAATCTTTTAGCACCATGTGCAATTATATATATATATATATATATATATATATATATATCACTATAACAGTACATAAATATGACTAAATTCAGATAAATTATTTATGATGATTTTGTCTCATTTGATTAATTTTTTCATTTATACACATGGAATTTTCACATAAACTGAAGTGACTGGCTCACATGATATAACATTTGAATTAAAAATTAAAATATCTAAACAATCAAACGTAAACAGTTTTTTAAAAAATGGGAGGTTTACTAAATGTGAACAGTAACAGTCCACTAGTGTGCAATTTCAGTACAACAGTGACCAGTATTTTAAGGTTTTACTTGTTACCCCTCAGCCAACTTCTGCCCAAAGGGGTATTGTAATCGTTTTGTCATCTGTCTGTCTGCATGTCTTGTTAGTCTGCCCGTTTAGAATGCGTTGAGATATCTGCAGATTTATTCTGTGGATGTATCTTGGCATGCAGTGGAAGCCTGTTGAAAATAGGTGACCTTGACCTACTTTGTCAAGGTCTAATGGCGACATGTCCTTTCACCGACGTAATCGCATTATCTGAAGAATGCATTGACATATCCTCACCAAATTTATACTGTTGATGCATCTTGGCATGGTGCATAAGCCTATTGAAAATAGGTCACCGAAAGGGCCTACAGGGCAGTAACTTTCAACAGAATCTTAAACTATATTTCACTGAGCAGTATTAAAAGTGCACAGCACCTTATGTTTTTTAAGATTCTAAAGTAGTCCAAGTCTCTAAATCAGGAGTGTCAAACATACAGCCCACGGGCCAAAACCATCCCATCACCACCAGTCCGGCTGGTGGGTTGAATTTGTGAAATGCAAAAATTACACTGAGGTATTGACAATCACGTTTGTTAAAATCATTTACTTCAGGGGCCACATACAGACCAATTTGATCTTAAGTGGGTCAGACCATTAAAATACTAGCATTATGACCTATAAATAATAACAGCTACAAATCTTTCTTCTTGTTTATAGTGTAAAAAGGGCAATTACATGAAAATCTTTGTATTTACAAACTATTCTACCACAAAAAATGTGAATACTCTGAGGAAATATGAGCAACCTGAAATGTCTTAAGTGCAATTTTAACAATATTCTGCCTGTTAATAAATGTTTTATACCTTTGTAGAAGATGCATTACCATCTGTTAGTTGCAATGCACATTTGTAAATGTTAAGATGAGACATAATATTGTTAAAACGGCGTTTATTTTTCTTAAGAAATGTAGGATAGTTTGTACATGTAACTATTTTCATAATGTAATTTTACTTTTTTTCACTGTAATATGTAGAGAAAAGGTTGGAGTTGACATTATTCATGGGTTATTATGATATTATTTTACTGGTCCAGCCCACTTGACATCATATTGGACTGTAGGCCTATGTACTATGTATGGACTAAAATAAGTTTAATCCTGATACACTTGCATTACTGATCTATTAATAGCATACATACTTTAACTGATTGCAAATTAGTTGACAATGAGCCACTGATTTTCATACAGTCTGTGAGTCTCACATCGTAACAAATATGTTCCTCTGTGCCATACCTTCCCCAAAAGTCGCAGGATTTGTTGTAAGATGGGTTTTTTAAAGTTGCTAAAATGCGATATATCATGGTATAAAATTGCAAATTGGCAAAACTGAATCCAGTGACGCTGTCCGTGGTTCTGAAGTAACAGCGCTTCTCAGTTTCATCGTAGATTTGTAATAATCTGAATGGATGTGGATCTCTGTTACTTTGTGTTGGGTTGAGGCATAAATGAGTTTAAAGGGGGAAAGAAAGTGTAGCAGAGATTTGACAAAGATCTGGTTAACGGAGCTAAAAAAGTCCTTGAGTTATTAGTATTTAACAAAACATAAGCTACACTGAAAACACAAATCCTCTTTGGTCTTGTGCTCTACTATGCTAGCCTATAAAATTCTCAATGGGTCTGCTCCTACCTACTTAGGTGCACTGATAAAAGGTTATGTTGCCCCACGACCACTCCGCTCGTCTAGGGAATGTTGTCTGGCAGTCCCAAAACCTTGCACAAAACAATCCAGGCTCTTTTCATGGGTCGTTCCACCAACGTGGAACGACCTACCAATCAGTACTAGAACAGGGGCATCCCTGCCTATCTTCAAGACGCTCTTGAAGACCCAGCTTTTCAGAGAGCACCTCCTGTCCTAGCACTTTCAAACATTCCATTTTAAATGTATTATTATGTTTATTCTGTTGTTTTACTTGGTATTTTTATTTCAGTGTTTTTAATTGTACAGCTGTTTTTATGTCTTCTTAATCTATTCTTGTATTTAAGTCTATCATTTTGCTTTTTTATTCTTCTGTACGACATTGTTTTTAATTATACAGCTCCTTTATGTCTTTAATCTTGTATTTTATTCTTTTATTTTGTTTTTTCCCCTGTAAGTCGCTTTGGAAAAAAGCATCTGCCAAATGCATAAATGTAAATGTATTGGGCCACCCCTCTGCTAAGAATCAGACTTTCTATGTATGTCTTGAATTAGAGAACATAAAACAGTAATGTACTGGAGGGAAATTATAAAACCTAGACCTAATAAAGGATATAATTAAAATTTTGTCACCAACTGAACACCTAACACGTTTCATGCACAGTAATTATAACTTGTTTCTTTAATATGGTTGTATTTCAGAGAGTCCTGCAGACGTCCAAGACCAGCCTATAGTTCATCAAGGAGTTAACACTGAGCCACAGCAATGCAGCCCCAATCTGGACCAGGAGGATCCAGACCTCATCCTAGTTAAAGTGGAACAAGAGGAACTGTGTATCAGTCGGGACAGAGAATACAAGAGCCTTCGAGAGCTGCTAGAGGCTGATACCACAACCAGTCTTGCACGTCTGAAGACTGCAGCTGGAGCTATACCTGAGTCCTCACAGCTTCATCGCAGACAAACTGATCAGAATGGAGTGGACATGGACAGAGTGGACTGGGCAGGATCAGAACCAGCAGTCAGTCCAGATCCAGATAGATACTTACAACCGCTTAGTGATGACCAGACTGATGACTCCTCTGTGGTTTATGAAGCTGACTGGAAGAAGGCCCCTGATTCTGACAACAAAGACAGTGACAGCGATTGGACGGAGATGAAGGACGAAGAGTCGGCCTCGGATACTGATGACAGTGACGAAGATTGGGAACAGAGCAGGGAAAATAAATCCAATTTAAACAAAAAGACAAAGGCTCCAGGGAGAAGTTCAAGTGGACAGATGAAGACAGAAGCTAAGCTGGGTCAGGTCACCCACAAAGAGAGCATTGATAGTAACAGTTCTGTGGAGAAACATGAGGACGTTGGCGCAGGAGACAAACCATTCGGCTGTTCGTTATGCGACACACGGTTTACAGACGCGTCGACTCTACTCCGTCACATGACATCACATGCACCCTGTTTAGGTGAGAAGAAAGCCACAGACACTGTCAGTGATGTGAAAAAACACAATGACGTTGCCGTTGGTAACACGAGAGTCAAAAAAAAGGAGTTTAACTGCCCCGTGTGCAGTAAAACTTTTAGATGGAGGTCTTATTTGAAGAGACACATGGAAGCACACACCGGAAATAAATCCTCTCGTTGTTCGATATGTGGGACAAGATTTCCTGATCACCAGAGTCTGCTATTTCACATGGCGCGTCACAACGGAGAACAGCCTTTCAGCTGTTCAGTATGCCACAAAAGTTTTAAACGTAAGAGTTACGTGAGGGGACACATGAAGATCCACAGCAGAGACTTGAGTTCATCTGTTAGTGACACAGTAAATCTAACATAACCTGGAATTGAGATTAGACATGAACAGACCCTGAGCCCATTTTCATGACCATAAAAATCAGATAACTTGGAGTAATCATATAATTGTAATAATCAGATCTTAGGCATTTACATGCACTTTAGAAATCCCATAATCTATCAGTCCTGTTTTAGACAAGTCAGTCCATTATTGAATTTCTTTCGGAGTATGTACGTACCAAGGTTATTATCGTTAATGAAAACGAACAAAATGACGAAAACTAAAATTGAAAAAACATTTTCATTAACTGAAACAAATGAAAACTATAATTAAAAGGAAAAAATGATAATTAACTGAAACTGTATTGTGCGCTTACAAAACTAACTAAAACATAAAAATTATGGATAAAATTTCCTTCATTTTTGTCTTTGTCAATGTTGGATGGATATGAAATCGATTTATTTTGCTCAAGCAATTTGAGCTAGCGGCACCATACGGCACTTCACAGTCTGTCACTTGTGGTTAAGAGTCGTCTTCTGGTCTCCACTCTACCTGGAAACATGGAGACTAAAGTTGGGAGAAAGCAGCAGAGTCCTGTATGGGATTTATTTGAATATGACGGCGAGGAAGATAAAAGATATGAAAAGACTAAAACTAAAGCTAAACTAAAATTAAGCATTTATTTAAAAAAAAAAAAGAAAACTAATAAAAACTAGCAAACCTGCTCTAAAAACTAATTAAAAGTAACTGAATTACAGAAAAAAAGTCAAAACTAAATAAAACAAAACTATAATGAAAAATCCAAAAGTATTATAACCTTGGTACATACTGACAGTAAACTCAGACTTCCTGTTATTGTCTTCTGCTCATGTTTGGCTACGGCACTTTGATTGTCAACTAGTTTATGTTTTTTTGCACATGCAGATGTAAAAGAATGAAATAAATCAGATTTGTGGGTATATATGTATGAAGAGATATTGGTATGGGGAGAAATCCAGGTGTTTTAATCCGATTTCTCATAATCAGGTAACTGTTGTTAAACTGTTGATAAAACATCACATTATGCTGTGTACATGATCACTTGAGTAATCTGATAACTCCAGAAATTGGTTAATGATCAGACAATTAGTGTGCATGTAAATGGGCTCACTGACTGTGTTAACATGTGCATCAGTGTCCTGGTTATGTTTATTAGTTTAGTCCGTATGCGGGATATGTCATTTACATGGAACACTAAAATTCTCATTCTTCATACTCCTCTAGGCTACATGATAATCACTCGTATCCTTGTTTCCAATTACATTTCTGATTCTGGTTGCATTTCCTTAAGTCTCTTTTTTGAATGTGTTTTTGGTCCAAAAAAAATTTGTAAAATTTCATCATGCTGTAACTAGTGATGTCCCGATCTGGATTTTTTTGCTTTCGATCCTATCCGATATTTTTGGGATTAGTTTTGCCGATACCAATCCAATACTTACTTTTTACAATGATATTTTGGTTTAAATTTGGAGTCATTATTTAAAGGTATTATGCTATTATTTTATTTGAGATCCCAACTGGGCTGAATATGGAACCTGAACTAAAACAAATATGACACCTTTGACTCTTAATAACTTTTGTATAATTTTTGCACTTTCCAAATTCAAACTGTAGACCAAGTTAGAACCTTTGGCAGGCCAGTTTTGGCCCACGGGCCGTATGTTTGCCATTGCTGTAGCGCATCTATGGACAGGTCTGTCCAGGTATTATATGGGGGGGCGTTCCGTGCTGTACGTTAGTGATGCGCAGTTCAGCGGGTTACTCGCAGGTCGGATTGGGGCGGGTCAAAAGAATGTCACTTTATTTGTGGGGCGGGTTGGGTCGAGCCAGATAATTCCACAAAAGCCCCATGGGTTGAAAAAATCCAGACTTGCACATCACTACTGAACGTACCTCATAATGAGTATGTGCAGACCTTAAAGTGTAAGTGAAACTTGTGGACGTTTTACTAATTCCCCTAAGCCTTCTGCTGTTGTGCAGCTTTTCCCTACCTTCGAAAGCTTTAATTTGAGAGGGCAGGACGTTTGTTTACCCCCACACACACACACACACACACAAGAACTGGTCCCGGATCAGCCCGATCTCGTGACTAAATCTGATCTGATCCAATTTTCTAAAAAATGCCAGATCAGCAGCCGATACCAATTTTTAGATCGGATTGAGACATCCCTAGCTGTAACAAAACTAGAAAGTCAAACCAATATGGAATCAGTAAGCACCACTGCACACCGCACAACTAAACACGGAAGAATATTGAAACATGAAATGTCTTAAATCTTAATTATAAAAGGGTTAAAAAAGTCTTGAATTTTAAATTGCTGAAACCGTATGTTCTCCTCAGTACCTCTTAAGTCCTTTTTTGGATGAAGGGCAGAGTGACTGAATATTTCTGAAGTTAGAGAATGTAAAGTACTGCTGTGTAATTTCAGCTGAAGCCCAGTTCTATGAATGACCAAAGAGGTTCTGATACTGGTCCTTGAAAAGTATTGAAATGGTCAGTGAAAATGTATGGGATCCTTCGAACCTTGTCCAAGTGGTTTCCAACCATCAGAGGAACAGGAGAGTGAAACTACAGTGTGGTCCAGTGATTTTTCTGTACTTTATCATTGTCAATAGATGAACACATGCAGTGAACAGATCCTATAAACAGTCAGTGAACCCACTTTTACCTTATTCGTCTGTGCCGTACTTCTCCGTTGTTGTCTGAAAACCATTAGAAAACACACATCTGAGCCTCATCGTTGCACATGGTGACATGTTTCTGCTTCATGAAACAGAATAAGACACTTGTTTTTAATGATCCCCTCCGGTCATATTATTTATATGCATATGAAACGCATCCTCAAAATACTGTATTAAGCAATGATTTGATTCCGATACGGTTTTTACACACACAAAGTTGTATATCAATAAAGAAAATTAAATGGTGATAAATATGTTTATGTCTTTGATTTCTCATTTTATTTCAGAATGTCTGATATTTGTGTCATTTTATATCATTTAAATTGTCTTAGCTGTATCTTTACTATTTTCATTCATGTATAAACAGAATTTCACTCAAGGTTTTCTGGAAAATAACTACGAATTCTGTGAGTCTGCTGAATGAACATGTAGTACAGTGCATTGAGTGATTCCTCTACTAATTCTATTTACTGTATCATTTATTTGGACACAAGAAATACCCTTGAAAAAAATGTTTTATTCATTGAAACTTGTGTGAAAGTATGACCTTTAGAAATACCATTTTATGACACTACAATTGTGAATTAGTATAGATAAAACTTTATTACATGTAGTAAGAAAACAAAGGCCACACTTCTCCAAGGTACATTGTCAATCATGTCATTTCCTAATTGGGGATGGAATAGATTAGAAACTGAACATGTAGACTTTGATTTGTTAACACGAGTAATCTATGGAAGAATACTGATAAGGAAACAAAACTACAGGGGAGATACTCATTGACATACTGGCCTCAGGATTCTTATAAAAATATAAGAAACAGGCAGTGGGTTTGTAACTATATAAAAAAGACTTTTTAAAGGACTTTTTATTACCTAGCTACCCTAAAATAGAAAATGTTCTTTTTTTTAATTCCTAAAAGAATGTATCACATTGTAGAAAACCAGAAAACTATCGACTATAAACCCCCCTTTTCAGAAATCAGAAATTGCCTCATGCTTTCCCAAATGAAATAGAAACAGAAGTCTTAGTACATTCATTTTCTGTCCAATTTCAAACTACACTGAACAAAAACATAAATGCAGCACTTTTGTTTTTGCTCCCTTTTTCATGAGCTGAAGTCAAAGATATAAGACTTTTTCTATGTATACAAGAGGCCTGTTTCTCTCAAATATTGATCACAAATTTGTCTAAATCTGTGTCAGTGAGCACTTCTCTTTTGCCGAGATGATCCATCCACCTCAGAGGTGTGGTATATCAAGATGCTGATTAGACAGCATGATTATTACACAGGTGTGCCTGAGGCTGGGCACAATAAAAGGCCGCTCTAACGTGTACATAGAAAAAGTTTTAGGTCTTTGAGTTCAAATCATGAAAAACGGGAACAAAAACAAATGTGTTGCGTTTATATTTCTATTCAGTGTGTGTGCTTAGAGTTCATAAGGTTCACATAGACATATACAGGTATATATTTAGCAACTGTAAATCTAATTTGTTTTAAACTTTAATGAAACACTTGCAACATAAGAAACATTTTCAGGTACATCTAGAACAGCAGGAAAATTCAATTTTTTTTTTTTTCATAAGAACACATATGATTGTTGAGTGTTTTTATGATGACAACATCAATATGCAAAGATTATATTAGATTAGATTACTATATTATTGCTATTACTACTACTACTAATAATAATAATAATGATAACCATCATCACAATATATCTGTGTTTTTCAACCTTGAAGTCAGGACCCCATGTGGGGTCGCCTGGAATTCAAATGGGGTCGCCTGAAATTTCTAGCAATTGATAGAATTAAAAACTTACTAATAAAATATATATGGTGAGTTGACAGCGACAATCCCAATACATAAAAGACATGACAAATTCTGAAGCTGAAACTGAAGCACTGTGGTACTGTTTATCTTTCAAATGTTCATTGTGGTCAGTTTCAGATGCTGCAGCTCTTTCATAATTCATAGTTTGAGTTATTGTTTGTTCAGAATTAATTTGCAGCCTTGTAAATACAAGCTGGACTGACTGTACATATCCTGGCCGAGGAAAATAAAATTCTCACTTTGTGCAGTAATCTACACCTGGCTTTTCTGCCTCCGTCCATAATAATATACATTATATAGACTAAATATCGTCTAAAAGTAACGTTTGCAACATAGTATAGCAAACTATTACATGATCAAAAACAAATTAAATTTTAGCAAAAAAAAATCTCTCTGTTTTCAATTTCTGGGGTAGCCAGAAATTTGTGATGTTCAAATGGGGTCATGAGCCAAAAGAAGGTTGGGAACCACTGCCATATACATTTTTAAAGTGCACTTGCGCATTATGAACACTAGATGGCGGTACCGTTATAATACCATAAAATGTGCGCGCAGCCCTTTGGCCAAATCGAAAGAAGAGACAGAAGAACTTCCTGTCTCTCCTGTCTCTCTAAAAATGGCGGACACGTGTGGCCAAGTCTTGCTGGGATCAGGACTCACCGTCCTCTCCCATCCGCTGATGTACATCAAAGTCCTGGTCCAGGTAAGAGCGGACTGTCGGTGGAGGCCGTGGCCGTTTCCGACGAGCTGAGGCCCGGCAGCGGCGGTGCTGTCTGTCCGTGAGCCCTCTGAAACGTTTACTCAGCCGGCTAGCAGCCTGGGGAGACAACCGGGGATATCTGTGGAAAATAACTGTATTTAATGTTGTTTCACTTGCCGGTTAATATATATAGAGTGTAGAACATGACTTTATAGACAAAGTGAAGCGTTAAAGTTGTCTCTTTAATTCGGCATTCATTAAAAATACAGAACAGGAAGTGCTTTATTGACAGTATTAACTCCAGTGTTAGTTCGTCTGTTGTCCCTATGACCTTCTCTACCAAAATACTCCATAGTGGGCGGAAGCAGGGTGTGGGAATCAATTCATCAAGTAGAAAAATTACTGAAATATTCTGTTATTTGGTTAACATATCTTTGCGTGTGGTATACATGGGAGCATCATCTTCCTGAGACGTGCAGATGAAGTTTGCGCGATATGTCACAAGCGAAGACGCACTAGGTTGCAAAAAAAAGTCAGCAAAGCTAGTTAGCTGTCAGCGTTCGACCTCAGATCTACTGTGTACATACTTTATCCGTGGATTAAAACCATTTCTACAACTTACGACGTGATATTTAGTATTTATTGCTCTTGGGGGGTTCACACACAATGGCGGTTATCAGTTATTAAACCCAATTTTAGGTCAGTAACAAGCTAGCTCGCTAACATATCGTTTTTCCTACAGTGTGTGTGTGTGTGTTCTCTCGTCTACATCTATTCTGTTTAAACAGTCATTTCCTAACATTCATGAGTGCTTATTGTTTGCGCATTATTGAGGTCAGTGTTTCTTTTTTTGCCCGGTGCCCTTTGGCCCAGTCAATTAGCTTATAGCGATAAGCTAATGCTCACTGTTTCCAAATGGGTAATGTCAGCAGTAACCAGTTAGTCAACTCTGTTTAGCTTTATTTTTTATGGGTAAAAAAAATACTTAAATATTTAAAAGAGGAAGGGTTTTTTTTTTTTTTCTTTGATTATATCTATTTTATACACCTCGGTACACCTACTGTACCCCATCTGAGAGGAAAATATTAAACTTTTTAATCCACTAGATTTGTCTGACAGCTTTAGCTTGTTAGCAGCTACATCCCAGATTACAGTTTTATGGTCTTCTTGTTAAGTGAAAATGAAGTATTTTTACTGATATATTGGTTAAATGTTTCTCATAGGGCTGAGAAAGTTGTCTTACTTCTTAAAGCTCAACGCAGTGTCACAAAGCTGAAAACAACTTATGATGATCTTATAGAATATGATGTTTTGTTCAATGCTAAAAGCAATTCAGGTGACACATTGCATAAGAAACAAAAAAATGTTCTCATGTGTCTACATAGATTGTGTTGTTGCACTGCTGAGATAAGATCAATATGCACAAGAGGAGTAATGTGTTACTTATTACTTTGCTTTTATTGTGTGTGTTTGTAAAGGTAGGACATGAGCCACTCCCCCCCTCCCTTGGCAGAAACCTGTTTGGTAGACAAGTTTACCAGCTACCTGGGCTGTTTGCTTATGGTGAGTGTAATATCAAGTTTTCCATCTTATTTATTTAATTTCTTTTAAGTGGAATCTGTGACATTTATTAGAGGCAGAACATGCATGAGCATGTATTTGATGTGCCTTAGTGTGAACTAAATCTTGGCTTCCTCAACATGCACACTAACACCTAACATTCCACTTTTACTACATTATCTAATTTGGTATTTTGACAGTAGTCTGTTTGTCAGCTCTGTGACTTGCACACAAACTCACTCACCCACTGACTTTCGTAGAGATGCATAACAAAAAGAAAAGCCCACCTTTCAGTCACTGAAGCACATTTACACAGGGTGGTGAGTGTTCAGTACAAATCAGCACAGTTCATATAAAATGGTATGGTTTTCATTACTTGTACCGATTTCTGTTGTTCTATTTAACATATTGTCATGTAAAGAAAGATGAAAAGTGAATGCACAGTGTGGGGCCTTATAGATTGGGTTGTGTGTTTCTGTGTGCAACTCCAAAGTTCAAGCCATAAAACATTTCTACATAGCAGTTTATACCTGAACCTAATCAGCTGTGAAGTCACGTCAGGTTTCTGAAGTTTTGTTTTGCATATTGCACTTTATCTGTGTCAGAGCAGAGTAACGCAGACACTTGAGTAAAGCCTGTCCGACCTAGTGTTAGGGCTTGTTAAAAATTTCAGGACTTAATCATTAGAAGTTCCTTTTAGCTTTGGCCTCATTAAGCTCCAGAGCAGGATTGTTTTTATTATTTGTCCATTGAATACCCTAAAAAAGTTTGGAAAATCAGTTTCTCATTCCCCTCTTTTTGACCTGCTTTATATTCCCCCAGAGGAATGTAGGGATCAGCCCTTGTGTCTGTCTGTCTGTTGTTACTTTATTTGTGTAAACTTGCTACAGTTTATCGTAATTAGATGGAATGATTTGTTTGTTTTGCTATGTAGCCTTTCCTTTTCTTTTTGAATTACTGTTGTATCGCGTAGACATCATACCCCAGAATGTCTTCCTAACTGCTCCTGCCAATCTCTCCTACATTCCAGCAAAACACATCATCAAGATTGATGGAAAAGCAGGTCTCTTCAAAGGGCTTGGTCCCAGGCTCTGTGCCGGCACCATCGGCACTGTTGTGCACAGCAAAGTTGTGCAGGTAATCCAGAATAGCCTACATTTTCACCACCATTTAAACTGTAGCATGGAAACATACTGGTTCTTTCTGGGGGTTCATTTAATGATGTGACAACATGGAGCCAATTTCTTAAAGGCTACAACTTGGATCTAACTACTAAACTCCAAATGACGTACCAGTGTATATTCCTTGCATGAGCTGAACTATATAGACACTCGTTTCCTCACTGCTCTTCAGTTCCAGCAGGTTTTTGCAGCTTCTAAAACCATTTTATTTCTCTTTTCTTGCTTCAGTCTTATCAACAATTCACAGATTATGACTCCGGTTTTTCTGCTTTTTGTCAGTTGGTGCCACTGGTTTCTGTAACTGATAATTTCCATGGACACTAAATTCTTTATTCTAAGTAAATGTATTCATTCCACAGCAGGAATGATATGAGCATGCACATTGATGAACTTGCATTGTCTATAATTCTAAATTAATGTATTGTTCTGTTGTCTTTTCTCTTTTGTCTTTACTCTTCGCTGTCAAAGAACTTATACTGATTTTAAAAAATTAAACCAAATGTTGTTCAGTGGAAACAACTTTGGTGTCAAACACACTGTCTGAGCAGCAGTTTTAAACATCTTGTATAGGAACAAAATCGACAAACTTCATTTTGTAGAATATGCAATTTCCCACATTTTGTTGACATGAACATGTATTTTTTTTTTACAGAAATGTCACGAGCAAGACCACATTCAGGTAAGATACTTTATAACAAAAAACTGTATTTCATTAGAGGTTAGAGCATAACGACTGTAGATATATATTCATTAACTACTTTTTTTTTTTTTTTTTTTTTTGAAAATTAAATCTTTATTGAGTTTTATGGACAACAATTGTAACAATAACCAAAAAAGAACGAACAAACAAGATGAAATGAGTACAAAATTAAATAGTGTGCCTGTGTAGCAACAGTCAGTCAATTGATTTATATTCATAAACTATTTAATATATTTTCAACACATAAACTTGCACCTTTTTATTTATACTGCATACACCTGAACAATCATCAAAGCGGAGTACAGTGTTTAACTGGTAAAACATGGGTAACTTTTATAAAGCATTTATACAACATATTTTTGTTAGATTGCATTAATGTGGAGATGAGAGAATTAAGGATTTACTTCTAGCAGCTGTTTTCTTTCTCTCTGTTACATACTGTTCATTGACAGGTCTGTAATTGACATTATTGGGATTATAATGATGAGTTTTGTTTGTTGTCCAGGTACCGGGCAGCGGGCAGAAGGCTTCAGTGGGCTCTCTAGAGTTTGTTGTTAATGAGGTAAGACACCACACACTATTCATGACACAAGACACCAAAACACAGCCAGTTAAAGCAAAAGAGGTGTGTTTTGGTTTGTTTGGTGTTTTTTTTGTTTTGTTTTTTTGTTTTTTTTTTTTTAAACACATTTCTGCATTTGCTGACTTCCCTTTACCCAATGAACAACAAGAGTAAGAATCTCACAGTTTTTAGCTCACTGGCTGATGGGCCATGAAGGCGCTGTGTCCAGTGTCATCTTCGTTGGCAATTTCTTCAAACATCGTTTCCAAAACTACAGGTTGACTTCATTTCAAATTTTATATGCCGCTTCCTTGGGACAATGTCTACAAAGTTTCTTCACGGTTTTGAGAAATGTTGATATTTGATGAATTTCAGAATGATTACACATTTGCCTTTACTTATAATGGTCTATATTTTGATGGATTATAACATAGAAATTGTTACAGATATCAATATAGTTCCTATTGATCACTGATAGGAAGTCATATATGGACTTTCATTTCATTAGTTGAGTTCTCCTCCAGTGAAAGTACCACCCACTTCTATTGGGAGATTGATCTCCTGCATCAAGACCACAGGACTCGAACATAGTGGCAGAACCTGACAACCTCACAAATGTATGTTACTGACTGTTGATAGAACATACTGATGATACACAGGGACATTGGTCCAATATTTGTCACGTGACGGAAGGACAGAGTGATCTCCCTTGGCGGAGGTCTGAGAGCTTTTCTAGTTTTTAATATTAACTCTGGCAGGTTAGACTTCAACCCAAAGCTGCTTACAGAGAGGTGATACATCTTGAAAAATAAAACTTTATGTCAAAAAAGAAAATTAGCAGGTGTTCTCAGGTTGACTCCAGGTACATTTTTATCTTAATCTTTGTTTCGGTGCCAGTGTGTCTGAAGAACACCAAGTGGCTTCTGTATTTTTGGATAAAACTTTGTGTTCACCTTTAATATCTAAACTTTTTGCTATTATGGAATGTAATTTTAGATGTTTATAGCATAATACAATGTACATCATTGTGATAAAATGTGAAAAAATCAATCATGAATTTATGTATTCATATATATATATATATATATATATATATATATATATATATATATATATATATATATATATATATATTTTACTCCAGCGATAATTTGCTGTGCTGAAAAAATTTGAAAATGACCCTTAAAGTGCTTGAATTTGACCTTGAAAAATGTGTACAAACCTTGTATTATTTAAACAACCAAATCTGACTTGACTGTTCAAATTTTAGTGTGGTCCAACTGTTTCCAATTTACAAATTCTACACTTAACGCCTTAATTGATGAGACAGATTTGTTTGCATAGTTCAGAAATAAATTGTTGGGTTTGCTCATCATCCTGCCAGTTGTTGCGCTAATTATTGTAAGGAGATTGTAGCAGTTGGAGGTATTTCGTATCTGTGTGACTGCATATTTAACAAGTGCCATATAAATAGTTTTAATTAGAAATGAAGCTGAAATCTATGTAGTCAACCAGCTGCATTAATTATGATTACCTAGTGTTTCACTGACCTACATTTCCTTCTTCTCTCAGACAACCAAAGAGATGATTGCTCGCTCCTGTGCTACCATTGTCACACATCCCTTCCATGGTAAGTGATGAAGTCTTGGAGATGACGATGACTATTAGCCTCAGTTTTCATGTGGTACTTATAGGTTTATCTGTGTTTTCTGTTATGATTCTTTTAACATATATCATGCTGTTTATATCATCACTGCTCTCCTCAACTTGCCTTTCAGTGATAACTTTGCGATGTATGGTCCAGTTTATTGGAAGAGAAACGAAATATAGGTAATGTTGCAAAGTCAAATACAGTCGCAGAAAAAAATTATTAGACCATCAAAAGTCATCAAAAACAATGGTGATGCAATCAAGTACTAACTACTGTGTGTATCATGTGAATAAAACAGACAAAAAAGAAAACATGGAATGCCTTAAAAGCACTGTTTTTGTCAGTACAATGCCATAGCTATTGATGTAAAAACTTAAGTAATTTTGGTTATCAAGAAAACCATGGAAAATGGATAGATATCAGCTCTTAGATTAAACTCTTATGAGCTGCTTTTGTTGTTATCATTATATTTGTCCAAACAAAGGTACCTTTAGTTGTACCAGGCATTAAAATGAACAAGAAATTGAAGAAAACAAGGGGTGGTCTAATGATTTTTTTCAGCGACTGTATGTAAGCCTCAGCAAGTGACTCTTAAGAAAATCGTAAAACTTAAAAAATAAAATATATTCTTTCTTGTTTGTGTTTTCAGTGGGGTGTTTGACTCCATTGTCACCGTCTACAGAGAAGAAGGCATACTGGGCTTCTTTGCGTAAGCTTGACCTTTTCTGTCTGTAGTACTATAGGTTTATTCTCACCTCTAGAGACTAAATGCAGCTCCCATGAAAAACCTGTTCAACGGTTACTGGATTGTTCTGTTAGTATATGAACCATAAGTCATATATGACTTATTTGTGCCAGTCAGGTTTACATATATGGGCAATGCAGACTGTAATGTTGCATGTTGTAGTTCTTCACTGCTACTGAAGAGAGAAATGAATGTGCCATGTCTCTGGAGTTGCTGGTCCAGGCTGCTACACTGAGCCATGAATAAAGCTTATCTGCTCATGCTGCAGTATTGACATAACAACTACGTGTCGGGTAAAATACAGCGCATGCTATTTTCAGTTGGGTTTTATCTGAACATAAAGCTCTGGCCTGTAACACAGGACACTTTATTTTGGGATTGAAAGACAGTCATGTAACCCACTGCAGTGATGAATGTATGATGAATATAAAGCTGACCCCCCCCCCCCCCCCCCCCCCCCCCCCTATCGAAATGAGTTGCAAAAATGAGTTTATTTTTGTTTTTGATAAGGGTATTATTACTGCTACGAAAGGGACAGAGTTTATTTTGATGTGAAATTCTGTTGGAAAATGGACAGAGTCTGTCCTTGATATGTATAGCATTTTTATGTTTTGTGTTTAGTCAGAATTTAGTCTGATATGAGTAGGATTTTGAGTTACTTATGGGATCTGACATAGGAATTTAGGGTAGGTAGAAGGATGGGATAAGGGGGCTGGAGATTCTAAGTTAAACTTCATCCTGCTCCTTTTCAAATGTTTTCCTTTCTTTTTATATAAATCTTTTTGTGGTTTGGTTTGAATGTTATATTCAAAATAAACAAACAAACAAAATGCTTGTACACTGTCTGTTATAGTTTTTCAAAGGAAGAAAATCCAAATTGGAGGGTCAGACTTTTAGACATGGCATGTAATTTTTGCCACAAGGGGGTTTCTCATTTAAAACGGCAACAAAAGAAATGGATGTGACAGAAATCATGTTTACAGGCAAGGTAATATCTTTTTGTTTCTGTCTTTTGTTTCGTCCAGTGATGCATATTATCTTCTCACTCTAATGAAAGAGCTCCAAGTAACGTTAATGTTACTTGGAGCTCTTTCAACTATGTAAAGCTACTGACAGGCAGGCAATCAAATGAAACAAGGAGATGCATGGAATGAAATTAGGAGGATATTGCTGTAAACGTTTGATGTAATGTAAATGTATAAATCAACAAAATCTATACCATAGGCTCAGTCAACTTTTGATATTTATGTTGAAACTTTAAATTGCTTGTGTTAAGTATTTACAAAAAAAATCAGAAATTAGAGGTGAAACATCACTACATTTGAGGTGTATCAGATTGCATCAAACTGTGACTTATAGTTTTATTTACTTAAGGCTTGTGTTGAATATACCATGTTTGATATACACAAATACACTTCACCATAAAGTTATTAATTAAGTGATTTTGAGCACATTGTGTGTAATATATTGTCATTAACATCAGTTTCCATTAATGGGATGTAATTACTTTTGTATACCAGAATAGAAACAGTACTGTCATGTGAACCAGAATTAGACTGTCATGGAGCTGTATTATTACTGTGGTACAAAATGGGGAAAAAACAGAAAACTCTTTGAATGAGTAAGACTGCACCATCTGCCTGTTTTCAGCCAAAGTACTTCAGTCTGAAAACGTTGAGTAACTCTGGAACAGATCAGACTCTAACCTCAGCTCCTTGTGTTGGTGTTAGACTTAGTTTGCTACTTGTTCTTCCTCATGTATAAAATTTAAACAGGAATAATATTGCTATTTTTTGTTTCTTCTGTGTTTGCAGTGGACTGATTCCACGTCTGCTCGGTGACGTCTTCGCTCTGTGGATATGCAACCTGCTGGCTCATGTCATCAATACATACGCCATTGATGACTCGGTACGCCACGTCTTCTGCATTACTTTATTCTATTCAAAGACGTGTGCATGTTTATTGTGGGGGTGTAACTGCAGTGAAGAACACCAGCGTTGGCTGTGTCCAGAGGGAGACGAAGACGGCACTGTGTTTGTTATTCACAGCTCAGTAGCAACGCTCTCACAATTTGATTCAAAAAACAAATCTAAAGGTTTGTGGAGGGTTTTTAATGAATGAAGTCATAGCCTGATGCTCAACTGTCCACATCAGGATTGAAAAGAAGGAATCCACAAGAGCAATCAATTTAAAATAAATAAATAAATAAAACAGTCACAAAAATTATTTAAACTTAATAAACGACCAGTGTCGGGAAGAAAATATACCACATAAAATCACCTAGAAACATTCTTCAATACATAGAATAATGGAATTTCATACATCTAAATCATAAACCTATCTTAAGTGTCAAAATTCCAACTTACATACACGAACTGCACGTAATTCTTCAAATTAATTATATAAGTGAAGGTTCTTCATGGCAAATTAAAATTTTACATTTGATTTCATTTGTAAATAATAATCTGTGAAGGTCATTTAGGCTCCCGTAATTGTCACAGCATTGGATTTTGTAGTTGTACATAGACGCATGAAAGATCATCCTAACCATTCTGAAAATAATGAAACAGACTACGTTTTAAGTTTAAAAAATCAAACAGTTCAAAAATAAGGGCAAATATAACCATGTAGTGACCCTGGGTTAAGGATAAATACTGTAATCCTAACGTTTTTAAGTATTTTTAGCAATTATGGCGTTATCTTTGGTATCCTGTTACAATAGTAAATTATTTCACACATACAGGCAGCTACAAGCAAGAATAATCATAGTTTCATTGTGTTTGCAACATATGACATTTAAAACGTTTGTGTTTTTCGTGCTGTGATGGAGCGGTCTGTCATCTGATCAGTATATTTTGTGTCATGTCTAGATGAGTCACACAGGAGAAATCAAGAACTGCTCTCAGGCTGTAACAGGGGTAAGTCTGACACACGATCCTATGCATCTACTGTCTGTGTACAGTCTCGGAAAAAATGATTAGACCACCCTTGTTTTCTTCAATTTCTTGTTCATTTTAATGCCTGGTACAACTAAAGGTACATTTGTTTGGACAAATATAATAACAAAAATAGCTCATAAGAGTTTGATTTCAGAGCTGATATCTAGCCGTTTTCCATGTTTTCTTGATAATAACCAAAATCACTTCAGTTCTTACATCAATATCTATGGCATTGTACTGACAAAAACAGTGCTTTTAGGCATTCCATGTTTTCTTTTCTGTCTGTTTTAGTCACATGATACAAACAGGAGTTAGTACTTGATTGCATAACCGTTGTTTTTGATGGTCTAATAATTTTTTCTGCGACTGTGTATGTGACTGCAGCATCATGTTTGATTCTCCTCTTTTTCTGCTCTTGTTTCGCAGTTCTTTGCCAGTATGCTCACATACCCTTTTGTTTTGGTTTCAAACCTGATGGCCGTCAATAACTGCGGGTGAGTAGCAGGTTGTAAGTTGTAATAATTAGGCCTTGATAATGTGATTACATTGTTCAACACTAGACTGAAGACTTTGTACATATTAGCTTTGTAGGTCCTGTTTGTTATTTTAATGGACATACTGCTCATGTAGACTCAAAACACCAAGATTGTTAAAGAAATGGAATTATGGGACATCCTTTTGTTGAACACATTGCACATGCATATGATATCATAAATCTGATGATGGTTGATGCCCTGTTTGGGTGAATGCATATCCCATATGTTAAAGTCTCAATCTGACTGGTTAGTTTGTTTACACTTTAATGTAAAATAAAAATTTTTTTCTTAAGTCATCATAAGACAAGATGTTCTTTCCTAAACTTAAGATCAGGATCCAAAATGGGAAGCTGTGTTTTCTGGCTAATCAGGTGTTATAGTAAAATGCAGATCAATAATAGGATATACAAGTGAATTTTCTGATGTTGAACTTGCCAGAGCTGTGTGGAATGGAGAGGAGAGGTAAGAGATAAAACAAAAGAAACAATGGAAAAGATGCAACAAGATAAATGGTTTAAAAGATGAAACAAGACGGACATGAAGTAAAACACACATGCGATGCATTTGTGCAATAGTTTTTCGAGGGTTGTGAACTGACAGTTTGGAAACCATTTGTCTATTATATGATATTGGAGCCAATTATGGTTTTTAAAAAAAAAGTCATAAGTGAGGGGAGGAATGGGCTGGTTTTGAGGAGTAAAAACGGCAGAAATAAGGGGTTCACATTTAGTGTAAATCAGATTTTTTTTTTACACTTGGACTACTTATTATCAGTTGCAGACAGATGCTGATACAGATGAACTTTTTCATCCCGCTCCTCTTCGAATGTTTTTTCTTTGCTGTTTTTGGTTTTGAATTTGAAATAAATAAACTTTATTGATCCCCAGGGGAAATGTACTTTTCTCATCAGCTCAAGAGAGAGAAAAATAACAAAGAACCAAACCAAAGACAGTTATGAGTCTTATCAGTCCTCAGTCAAACTGAAGTGTAGAGTCTGATGCCAGTGGGGATGCAGGATCTTCTGTACCACTCAGTCCTGCATTTTAATGAAGTTAATTTGAGTTTATTTATTGTAAATTTATGACTTTATTTTAGAGAATATTCACTTGTTTTTCTCTTTATATATTCATGTTTTGGTACATCTTCTCTTTATATTGCCCCTCTTCCTCTGGCTAATAAATTTATCCCCGAGTAGGCCCCAATACACCCTATTTTCCTCTTTCGGTTTGTTAAGTAAAATACAATTTGTTAGAGCCATTTTTGGGTTTCTGTTAAAAATTTATATTTTTATTTGGATTTGATATGTTATTAATATTTTACGTCTATTATATGAATATTCAAGTAATAATAGTATCGGTCTTAACGTCATTGTGTGATGTGGTACTATTGGCTGCTGAGCTTACAGAAAGGAAATGAAAGAGAAGCAGAAGCCTTGAACTCAGGAGCATCACAGTCTTTTGACCATCATGTAATTTAATTTTGGAATTCATCTTTTGTTTATCAGTTTAAATTTTTAGTAAAGACAAGAAACAGAAAAGTTTGGATTCCAGACCCTTTGTTTACTGATACGTGTCGCATTAGTCTGCAGTGGTTGTTTTTTTGAGCATACTCATGCTTTCTTGCAGGCTCGCCGGAGGCCTGCCTCCCTATGCATCAGTATATCCCACCTGGGTGGACTGCTGGAGACATCTAAGCAGAGAGGTAAATACAAGAACAAAAATGCCTTTCATAGTCAAATACCATCTGTCTGACGTCAGATACTTCAGCTGTTTTTTCCCTTTAATTGCAGGGTAACATGAGCAGAGGCAACAGTTTATTTTTCCGGAAGCTTCCAGCGGGAAAGACATACGCAATTGACCAGAAGAGATTTTTTTAAAGCTTCAAGAGAACTGAGCTGATATGGTTGTGATAGTAAAAACAAAAAAAAATCAACATTGCCTGATCTGGGGGTTGGACAGTCGGCACTTAAATATTTTTTTGTATGCACTTGTTTACTATAAGTTCTTTTTTTTTTTTCTTTTTGTTTTAACAGCCTCCCATTGTGTGAAATAAGTTGAGTTAATATTCAGCAGGTTTAGTTTCATTAACAGATTTACACACTAAAATGGAACATAGATGCAATTCTTTAAAAAAAAAAAAAAATCACCCACATGTACTGAATTGATGGGAGGACAGCTTGTGCTGTCAGACAGCCTGTCTACATAATATGTAAGTGCCCCCCTCCCCCATATTTTTTATATAGATCTCCATGGACAATGACTCCCCTTGTTCATCCACGTGATGGGATATGTTTGTTGAAAACAGCACTTCAATCTGCATGTGGTAATGTCTACTAATTCACATGTTAATGATAAAGTGGGACCTCTTGTTGTGTGGTTTTGTCTCGATGTGTTAATTATTGTAGCGCTCACTGCTGCGTCCAGAGCAGGCAGGTGGATATTGCTGATCGAAAGGTGGAGATTGTTCAGGAGCATGTATGGATGTACAGAGGCATGGAGAAGCCCGAGCTGACCAAAATCTCTCGGCACTCTCATTAGTCATGTGCTTGTATGAGCTCATTCTGACTGACCCAAATAAAAACTGCTTTTTTTGACCTTGTCTCACTTGTAAAGGTCTTTGGTTTAGAATACAACAGTTGGTATCCAGAGGACCTCAAATGTAATGTTTGCTTTGAGTTGTAGGGTGAACCTGGTGATATTCCGCTCTTTATTTTTTGGAAAAACAACCAGTGAACTGAACATACTTACCATTGCCTGCTGTATCTTCTTCCTCTGTGATGGAGCTCCAGTTGTCTGCAAACATAGCTCATTATTAGGCCGTAGTGTCACTCTGGCTGAGTTCTACCTTCATTACAATACATTGTGGTTTATTTACAGGGTGGGGAAGCAAATTCTATGATTCTATGAATATGTATTTTTTTATTATTATAATGAGAAAAAAAAGTCAGAATTCTGACTTTAATCTCAGAATTCTTTTTTTTCCTCAGAATTCTTTTTTCCCAAAATAATAATAATAATAATTATATATATATATATATATATATATATATATATATATATATATATATATATATATATATATATATATATATATATATATATATTGAATGAATACTGAATAAAAATATTCTTAGATTATGAGAAGTCAAAGCAGTAATAACAGGAAAATAATTCTAGTTGGTGTTTTACTAATACAGGGTGGGGAAGCAAAATTTACAATGAACATTTAGTTGTTTTTTCTCAGCAGGCACTACGTCAATTGTTTTAAAACCAAACATATACTGATGTCATAATCATACCTAACACTATTATCCATACCTTTTCAGAAACTTTTGCCCATATGAGTAATCAGGAAAGCAAACGTCAAAGAGTGTGTGATTTGCTGAATGCACTCGTCACACCAAAGGAGATTTCAAAAATAGTTGGAGTGTCCATAAAGACTGTTTATAATGGAAAGAAGAGAATGACTATGAGCAAAACTATTACGAGAAAGTCTGGAAGATACTATTAAAGAAGAATGGGAGAAGTTGTCACCCGAATATTTGAGGAACACTTGCGCAAGTTTCAGGAAGCGTGTGAAGGCAGTTATTGAGAAAGAAGGAGGACACATAGAATAAAAACATTTTCTATTATTTCAGTTTTCTTGTGGCAAATAAATTCTCATGACTTTCAATAAACTAATTGGTCATATATTGTCTTTCAATCCCTGCCTCAAAATATTGTAAATTTTGCTTCCCCACCCTGTAGACTAAACTCAACATATTATCCTGCTCACATGGCCATGTGGATAAATCCGTCCCTAAGTAATGCATTTTACAAACAACTGACCAACATCGTTGTGATAAGTGTGTCATAGACCTGCATCTCTAAACCTAGAAAAATGGACTTCAGATTAATTCCATTTTAACATAACATCCATTTTTACAAAACAATTTAAATACTATGATTCCAGACAAATGAACCGGTCCAAACTGAAGACAGTCCAATGTTACTGGATTAATATTTATACTTAACTGCATGCCAGAGGTGAATACATTTTACTTCTCTACATTTCTTTTCATATTGCAATTTTTCTCTCGTCCAGTGAAAACCTTACATCTGATTTTTTTTCCCCTAAATAAGCTCTTTTAAAAATTGTCTCATAATTGCAGGAAAATATGCCACAAAGCTAAAAACAGGCCCATGAAAAGTTGGCTTTTTAGAGATACGCATTTCTTATATTACAGAATATGGTGTTTTGCTTTAGATTTAAGTAAATGCTGAGAATTTGAGAGCACCGTTAAAATACAAATACGGCAAAATGAATCAATAACAATCGCTTGTAATGTTTATAAATGAGCTTTAAAATTCTAATTAAGAAAGCGAACTAAAATGATTTCAGTAACTATCTAAAATGTGGGGTTTTTTCACACTTATTTCTAAAAAAAATAACGGAAGTGTTTGGGACGTGCGTTTTTTGTTTGCCGTAGAGCATTCTGGTCCTTGTAGTTCGTTTCTAGCTATCGTATTGTAGTTGTCATTGCAGCGTCCGTACATCTGCTGAAATGATGTCTTCGGGACCCACAACAACCACGGAGGCACTCAACAGTGGACAGGAGGGTTTGTATTAACGCTACATGTTCCAGACTGACGCTAAATTTGCAGCTTGTTCATTTGTTCGAAATTAATGCAGATTATTACTTGACGAAGCTGACTAGCCAGCTAGCTAGCATGCTAAGCATAGTTCTGTGTTTACATGTAATAATTGTAGATGGATTACTACTGTTTCACTGCTGCTGTACAATATATAATTAAATTTTAGGCATTTCACTGTGTCGTACTTGTGTTTTCAGCAAACAAGAGGGCAGCGTGTCCATTATATGGCTGTAAACGGGTTTATGCTGATATGAATGCTCTGCAAACACACATAAAGGACCATGAGATCCCAGCTCAGTCTCTTCCTGGTGAGTGAACCAGTGACTAGAAAATAAAAAAAAAAAACAGAATATGTTAAGGATAGAACTGTTACATATAGTGGAAGCCAGTAATACTACTTCAGATGAATTAATACTCCTGATTCTGACTAAAGGAGTGTACTTAGTTTTCTCAGTGAATAACAAATGTAAAACTTGATGAATGACTGACAAAATAAGTCTTTAAAATTCAGGGATGACAGTTTAAAATCCAATGAAAAATCCCCAAATTATCTGCAGATTTATATGAATTTTTGGCCTATTTTAACGCTTTTTAAAAAACAATTATCATGGCTTTGTTTGGAGTAGAGGGTGGGAAGTCTACTACTACATAGACTTTAATATAACATACTTGCACAATATTCCACATTGTTATGTAAAGTAAACATATTCCTCCACCTCTTTGACTCATTTTGACTGTGTTGTGTAATGATGGCACGCATGAACATGGAAATGTGTGTTTGTGTTCAAGAGGTTTTTTTTGGCTCATTTGTTTTTTAACATCCTTTAAAATTACTTGGGTATATATTAACTATTGTGAAAATACAATATATCATGATACCGTCACTACTGTGTTCCATTTCAGTAATGGAAATCTTATCCCTGCGTTTAGCACTCTATAAAGCTGTTTAGTAATGATTATGGTGTGATGTCTGTAATTTCTGTTGAACACTGACCACAGTGATGAAGTGTTTGGGTGAGATGGATCAGGGAGCCCATTCCACTTCCCATCATTTAACACTGTGTATGTTTTCAGGTAAAGTGTTGCTGTGTTCCACCATCGGCTGCAGTGGGTCCTTCCCCGACATGCAGAAACTCATGGAACATATGAGGCATCATCATAAACCCAACATATTCTTCTTGTGAGATGCTCTTTTTTTCTTTACTGCTTAGATTGTCTCTGAGTTAAAGTGATTTATAGGCCTTTTCTACTGAAATGGTGCAAACTGTCATCCAAAAAAAAAAAAAAAAACTGTTGCACTCCAGGTCTTGCATTTTTACAAAAATTCTTCTACTATTTATTGAAATCCAAAATTATATTTGAAAGAGAAGAAAACTGAATAATAAGGGAAGTTTTACTGTCACAAAGAAGTGAAACAAATACACTTTTTGATGAAGTATCATAAAAAATCACAAATAAGGGGATGAAATGATATTTTGTTGAGCAAATATAAAAAGTATATATTTTAACAGTACTTGAAAAATCAAAGAAATATGATGGGAAAAATATACAAAAATAATTTTTATTGTAATGTTTCAGTAAGTAGCAGAACAATGCTACTTTAACGTCAAGAGGAGGCCAGCATGAAATCATTCACTGACCAATATGACACACAAGTTTAATATAGTTAAAAATACAAATTTCCCTTCAGCTTGAGACCCGATTGTTAAAAACCATCTATTTCCACCTTCCCTGTCAGACCCTACTTTTAATATTTGGCAAAGTAAAAACACTACTTTCAAGCTTTCTTGGCAAAATTTTGGTATTTAATTTTATGGCACATGGGCTCGCATTCTCCTCCTTAACACAAGTTTTTGTAGACATAAATACCTTTTGTTGCAACAATATACTATTTGATGTATCTGCACTGTTTAAAACAATAGAGGCAGATAAACAGTGTGCACTAATGACATTTAATTCTTGTTCTCTGACCTGCACCATAGCCTGGTATCCAGTAAATGTTATCATCACACAGTCACATATATACGTCATACCCAAGTTCCATATCCCTCAGTGTGAATGACAATAGACTTAATAAAACAGGACAATGTGTCTTGTCAATGACTTTTTAGTTGTGTAGCATTGATCAGTTTGCACCAATTGTGTAGAATAGCCCATACTTGTATATGTATGTAATGTTCAGTATGTGCTGGTTCTTTGTCTGAAGGTGTGAGAGCTGTCGCACAAAGCTGAGATCCTACCGTGGCCTCCTGACCCACCTCCACACCTGCTCCAAGGTGCCACGGGGCCAAAAAAAGCCCCCTGAGGCGACACCCTCGCAGCCCACTGCTGTGACTCCCATGGCTGTGGACCAGAACCCACAACAACCAGACTCTGCTGTGACTACCCCTCAGCAGCAGTCCTCTCAGGTCCCTGATGGTGCTACTCAGATGGACCTGGCTCCTCCCCCTGGTTCATCTAACCCTCAGCTCCCCCCTCCACAGCTCACAGAGGCACTGCCACAGCTCAAGATTGACCCATCCCAGGTGTCGCTGCCATTAAAACCAGAGGAACAAAAGGCTCCAGACCCCACAGAGACCCAGATTCAGCAGCAGTCACAGACCCAGATTCAGCAGCAGCAGCCTCAGACCCAGATTCAGCAACAGCAGCCACAGACCCAGGTTCAGCAGCAGCCACAGACCCAAATTCAGCAGCAGCCACAGACCAGGTCTCCTGAGCCGGTCCATCCTTTAGGACCAGCTTCCCAATCTCCTCCTGGGTTGTCTGCAGTCTGGAAGAAGAACCAAGGTGAGCCTCTACTCAACCCCCATGAAAGGTTCAATAATCAGGATTACATAGTCCTCAGGGGCAAGTTAAATACAATAATGGGCTTAGAAATTCAACTATGAGAGAAACTTTTTTTCCATACTTTAATAAGACTTTCACACAAAATTCCAGACTTTTCAAGGTCTGGAAAACAGTCTTTCAAAATTCCATATTTTTTAAGATTTTCAAGACCTGCACTAGCACCCTGCCCACATGCTCCAACTAAAAATCAAGATCCTCAGCTACTTTCATCATCACCTATGGAATTAATGATCTATTAAGAACTTTTTAACCTCTTGCTCAATTAAAAAAGTTGGTTTCTAGATTCCGGAGTATGCTCGAAGGCACATAATCTTGTAAGATAAGAAATACATGAGGAAAACATTTTAAAGAAACTTGATATGCTTTCACTAACCGGTCAGTACTGGAATGGTTCTAGTGAAACTGGTTTGTGTGATATTGATGCACTTTTGTGATTTTCATATGTTTTCAAAACGTTTGTTGGTAAAACATAATTTACTGCAAATTATACATTCATTCATTTACACATTTATTAAAATTAACTTTTGTACGACACACAACAGGTACAATCTCAACCAAAAAAGTAAATATGTAAGTTTGAAAGTACATAAAGTCAAGGTCTGTGGGAAAAAAAAACAGTTAAGAAAAAGTCTGGAATTTTTATTTGGATAATGAGCAAACACCCTGTGTGGGTCAATGTCCAAAAGTGTACAGAGTCATTTGCCTCAAGTTTGAGAGCAAGGAATATGAAAATATATATTGTTACGGCCCGGCTCAAAGACCACAACCAAAGAGAAGTGTAGCAAGTGGGGTTGGGGCAAAAAGCGATTCTTTTATATACAAGTGCATGTCAGAGTTGAATAATCTAAGAGTCCATGTTGAAAACTAATGATGTTGGAGCGCCTGCAGCCACTCGGCCGGAGTGCAGGCATAGGTCTGGCGAGAGTGAGAGAGAGACATGATGTACAGGAGGGGCTATAAAGATGAGCACGACACCGGGCCCAGGTGTAGCACATCTGCTAATGACCATGACAACCCCGCCATGATCAAATCCTGTAAAGGAAGAAACAAAAGAGACCAACACAACAACACAAACCTAGTGCTGTGGAGGGATCATCACAATATGCATGTATGTAACATTTTCCTTAAAGGTGTGAGAGACTTTCGTGACCAATTTTTCATCACATCTGTAAAACCTCAGTCATAGCCTAAGTGTCATGAATCTGTAAGTCTTTCTGAGATTACTCACCTGAATCTCTTGCATTACGGTGAACAATTTCGAAGTGCCATCCACCATAAACAAACCATGTGTGTTTACATTCAGAGCCAGGAGGTAACTCGGGCATCTTTGGAATTTTGTCGTGATGTGCATTGTGGGAAAGGGAGGTTAGCGCAGCCACCTGCAGCGGCAGTGCAACTATATGATATATGGATGAAGCAAACGCGGAAACATCTGAAACGCGGAAACAGCTGGAGGAATATGCATATCAAGAAGGGAGCTCCTGCCATTTCCATATTGTATCTTTAGCAGCTGCCGCTGTCAGGTTTCCTATAATGCATGTCGCGACAAAATTCCAAAGATGCCCGAGTTACCTCCTGGCTCTGTTTGTAAACACATGGTTTGTTTATGGTGGATGGCACTTCGAAATTGTTCACCGTAATGCAAGAGATTCAGGTGAGTAATCACAGAAAGACTTACAGATTTGTGATACTTAGGCTATGACTGAGGTTTGACAGATCTGATGAAAAATTGGTCATGAAAGTCTCCCGCACCTTTAAAGGACTATATGGACTGTTGTTGGAGTAATCCTCCTCTTACTATCAAAATGTGGTGGTGGATTTTCCTGCACAGAACCCACCCACTGTATTTTGTATTTTACTTCCATGTTGTTGAGTGTTTCCAGTTACATGTCACTGACCTCTGACTCTAATCTTATTATTCACTGCACAGTTCTATCTGAGAGTCAAAACTCTGGGCAAAGCACACACACATTACAGACCTTTGCCCTAACAGAGTTGTGTATTGCTATGTGTTGTCTCTAGAGGATTCCTGTTGAGTTTTATTAAAGTGTGTTTGAGTGTGTGTTTATTTGCGTAGAATATAACCACTATGATAGAATCAGGAGATAATGTTTTATCTTTCTAAATCACAGATTTTTCTCACTACTTCACTCACTTTCACCAATAAGTTTATTGCCCCTCAACCACTTTTTGCTTGCTCTCTCTCATTTGCTAAGTCAAGGAAAAATGAACTTCAGGCAAATATTTTTTTTTCTACTAGCCTGATTGGGTCAAAAACCACTGAATTCTGCCCACAGGAATGAAGCTATAAATGTAAAGGAGAAACTGTGACCCACTGTGTGCATCAGTGATAATCTCATCAATCAGTTTGGCTACTGACCATGACATCACTCTTCTTCATTACATCATTACATAACATCATCCTCCCTTTAGGACTGCCTCGCTGTTGAAGATATTAACACTGACTGTACGAAACAATGTTTTATAAACCAATGAGAGGCAGTTCATAAGCAAATTACTCTAAAAATGGGAATGTTTGCAAATGTTTTAGATTCCAAATTTCAATATAGTTAATAAACTAATCAGGAAGAGGCTTCACTGATGCTTGACAAACATGTAAACTTGCATCTCAGTCTGGGAGTCCACAGTGCACAAAGCTGATGCTGTGAATACAGACTGGGAAAATGTAGGTGCTAGCATGTCATTAAAACCCTTAAAGACCTAAACAGCCACCAGTGATCAAAAGGTACTTTAGACCTTCTGATCTAAAATGTTTAATAACTACTGAACCACTACGTATATCAATACATGTAAATAATTGAGGTAAAATGCAGCTTTTCATTGACATCAGATATGATCAATTTGGAGGCTCCGTAGTGAACATAGAAACACCGTCATCCACTGCAACACTAATTAACCAATAAAAGTCATATAGTTTGATAAAAGGCAGTGGTTGCAGATGCTTGTTTTAAGTTTAGTTAATGCTATTTTTGCTTCAGAAGTCACTTTTTCTTCAGTTTTCCTGGTTTAAATTTACTCTATGTTATGAAAATTTATATGATCAATAAATTAATTATGGGAAAATATGTGATTATAACTGAAAAGTGCAAAATCGAAGGATAATAATGTCATAAATGTTGATAAATCACTCAGGAAAGGTTAATTGTGGAGAAAGATTCATTTGAAAATGGCCACAAAAATAATTCTGCATCTTAATTAAGCGTAGGAAACTAATTAGAAAGCTGATGTCGTCTTTCAGTTTTGCCACATTAATGTTTCCTTTCGTCCATCAGGGCTGACCTGTAGCAGACGTATCCTCTGGGAACACACCAAAGGCCGCTACACCTGTATCCAGTGTGGCCACAGTGTAACCAATCGCAAAGACATGACCCAACACATCAACACCCACCACAGTGGAAACAGACCCACAGAGGATACAGCGAACGCCGTCACCAACACTTAGTGGAAAGATGAGGTATCTCTGCTCATTGAATCCACTTTGACGACAAGATACAAGACTGTCTGACATAGTAGAACCCAAAGCTAAAACCATCTCTGTACAAACAACAGGAGGAAATTCAGTTCACAGGCAGATAAAGATGAATGTTGTGAATAACGTTTGTGTATTTGCATGTAGAGAAACTATTATACTGTGTGTTTTGTAGCAACAACTCTGCAACAGTAACCGTTTTTAGATGATAATAAAGCATCTGGACATCTTAACATTACTTGTGTTTGCCGTTGTTTCTTGTACAGGTTTTGCTTTACATGTCACTTCACATGCTGGTGATTGATTTTTACAGTGTTTACTACAGATAAAGTAGTGGAAGAAATGTTCACTGAAAACAAATCCAACACCATGAGTAATATAGATGCATTCAAACCCTTACTTAAATAAATGTAAAGTCTTAACAACATATATTAACTCTTTAACCCCTGAAACATTATTTTTTTTAACACCTGGTTGAACTCCAAAAAGCAGTTACAAGGTCAAAACTCAGTAAAAAAAAATTTAAGGAAAATTGCGACAACACTGCAAACACACAAGGAAAACGATGTTGTAAATCATATTGTATTTGTTCATAATAATATAAAGCCGGAAACCAAATTATTTAGTAGTAAGTATCAGTCATATTATGGCATAGTGTATAGGTATGATTAGATGAGGAAGGTTATTATTGTTATTAATTATATAAGGAGAAGGGGTGGGAGTTTATAAGTTGTACTTCTTCTCACTCCTTTTCGAATATGTATTATATGTCTTATGTTTAAGTGTTTTGTTTATTTATTTTCTTCTGTTTGACATTCATGTTCGAAATAAATACTTCAATCAATCAATCAATCAAAAAAAAAAAAGCCCAAACCACCTATTTTTATAGTGAGTCGGTCTCACTCACTGGTCTGTGTTTTGTTCCCCCCATTACACAGGCGGAGGGGGGTGCACTGATTATGCTCAGATGTCTATTCTATCAGCACGTTTTAAAATGTTCCTAATGAGCAAATGATTGAATTTTTGTGAACATTTAAAATAGGTCATATATTCAGAATGCTCACCACAGACACGTCAGGGGTTAAAGGGTTACATGTATAAAAAGTCAAAGCTGTCCTTGTAACAGTAAAATGATCCCCGTGTTGTGTGTATAACTATTATCATACGAGTAGCGTGTTGACCCGTGGGAACCATGGGTCATATTAATACGATATCTAGGGACTGAAGTTCGTAAATTTGTTGTCCTGTTTTTTATCTTCAGTTCCCATCATGCAGCGTGGTACTGTGCTTCTGGTCAACCGTCATGGACATAGCAATGTGACTGTAAGGCTACTGTATTCCAAAATTACTAATACTAGCGGTATTGTACCCGTGGTGCCATTGCATGTGAAAAGTGCCTATGCATTATTGTAAATGGACACAGCAAGAGCAGCAGCAATGTTGTAAAAAATTGTCGTGATGTAATTTGTTCACATTATTTGGGAGTGGATATTTAAGGAATATTTTCAAGACACAATTATGCATTTAGGCAGTTTGCTTATTTCAGTACCATCAGTTTATAGTATGTGCAGTGAAATACTGCCTATTTGCATTCTTCAACAAAACTGAACGGTAGGGATGTAACGATATGAAAATTTCATTTCATGGTTATTGTGACCAAAATTATCACGGTTATCATTACACTGGGTTACAAAAAACTGTTTTTTGCAAGTTGTCTAGGTTTTTTCAACTGAATTAGGACCATTTTGCACTGCTAAATTCAAAAATGACATCTGTTTTTGTCAATCAGGTCAGGTTTTTTTGCTAATTTGATTTTGAAAAATTTGATCTTCTCACAAAATATAATAATTAATACCAAAATAAGATTGGTAAGCACACTTTATGAAACTTGTGACTTGATTCCTGTTAGGTACAATGGTGTATTCACCGCAGGTGTAGCAGAATACGTCAGGCTTATTTTTGCAAGATCTTCTAGTCGAAGCCATTTCATTCACCTGTAATATTAAAAAAACCATTAATCATAAATTGGCAAAAGTAAAATCTTCAGAACTCGTTTATTGCAAGAAATATGAAAGAATTTTGTATCATATGATGTGAAAATGCCCATAAATGTAAGCAAAAATGTTAAAAAGCCAATATGTAGCATAGTTCAGAAAGTTGACCTGATTGAGCAAAATTAATGTGATTTTTGGATTCAGCACACCAAAATTATCCTAAATCAGCTCAAAAAACTTAATAAATTTGTTGTTGACCAGTGTTGTTATTGCGGTATTATTGAAATAGTGCTCAAAATGTTCAGAAAGTACTTATACACACACTGAAAAGATTTAACCAAGTTGTATTTTGAAAAAATAAATAAATAAATAAATAAAATAATTGGCACAATGTACTCTCTGTTGGAAGAAACATTCAAGAATTAACCCTTAGTGGTCTGAGCCTTTTTTGGCCATTTTTTGAGTACTTTTCATTTTGCCTTTATATACTATATAAAGAAATGTTTACTATACTCATGTTTGTTTGTTTTTTTTTTCAGCACAACTTCATCTATATAATCTGCCTATTATTTTTTTTCACTTTAACCTACTATATCAACATAAAAGGCCAGAAAACACAAAAAAAATATAAAATCCAATTTTTTATTGCATAAATAACACAAAGATGCTTAACGAACCTTTTCAGAGACTTTAAAAGTGAATATTGGCTCCAAATATTAGGTATATGAAATTAAAATTGTAATAAATTAAAACTATACTCAAATATTTGACATAAAAGCAGATCTTTACATAGGGGTTTTTTCTCCTAAAAGTGTGGTAATCAGACACGGTTATCATGATCATTAGAATTTAAATGGTAATACTAACCGTCTGTAACTTTACCGCGGTTTATCGTTATACCGGTAATCGTTACATCCCTATCGAATGGCAGCACAACCACTTTCGAAAATGGAGTATGGCGGCAGGGGTGAAGAATTCAAAGTAGAGAGAGGCTAAAATCACCCAGCATACCGCACAGCATTTGAATACGGACATAAAATGGTGCCTAGTAGATAGTCAGGTAATGTTTCTATTCATTTGGCGAGTTTGGTGGCAATGGGGCCTGTGAAGGCTGAGGAAAATCTGTACAAACGCCCTCCTGTGCTGCAACATCGATGGGACACAGAACGTGTATTATATAGTAGGATCTCTGAAAATATTGGTCCGATCAACTTTCCGAGATATTTAATGTGGAGATGGGACTATTCCGCAACTGTAGGTACCAAACTGGCCAGTTAAAAACATCTCAATTTCTCACAACTGTGCAGATACACACACACACACAGACACTCTGAGACCTTCCAGTATTACATTATGATATAGATGTTTGTGGATTCAGAGTTTTGTTTTACTATTATAACATGCAATTGCTTAACGAAAACCTTTTCACGGACCTGCTGGTATGTTTCCTTCAAGCTTTGAGGAAATGGATGAGCTATCTTGACTGGAACACATACAACCTTCAGTCTGTATTTCTGTTTGGATCTTGTAGTGTATTTTTATTTGCAGTGTTTCCAAAGCTGATGGTCTAAATGTGTAAGAGGGGAAAAAAAGAACAACAGTAAAAATGACCATTCGTATTCAAGTGAAGTCTTTTAATTGCCCTTATGAACATTCATAGCTGTGTTCAACATTTATACATGAATATAGAAAGCAGTTTTGTATTAGTGCAGTAAAAGTTATTGCATTGTTCAGTAAAACTCCTTAAATAATGATCATTTGTCACATGAGGCATTCATTGTCCACCACGACAATGGATTTTTTTTTTTTTTTTTTTTGGCCAAACATGCAAACAGACAACTCTTTTCTTTACTAAAATCTAGAATTCAGTAGGTTTCCTTCAAGGTGCATCCATATTTAAAGTCAACAAAAGACTGGTAATACCACAACACAGTACTGCACTACTGTATGAAAACATTAGATTTGTCGTACAAATCATTACAAAAGTCAGTCATTGCTTTGTGAAACAACTTACAAAGATATAATACTGTATAGAATTGAATAAGAGCTTCATGCAAAACAGTCAACACCATTGACTATTTACATCTGGCACTGAAATGCATCTTTAGTGACCAAAAACTGGTCAAGAGATGAAAGAGTATATAATGTTTAAAGCCATTCTAAATGTTTGTGCTCTAAATATCATAACTTCAGTTAAAAAAAAAAAAAAAAAAAAAAAGATAAATTCTATTTTTGTTTGGTTTTCTTTGTTTTTATTGAGCTGATGGAAAAGTGAATTTCTCCCTAGGGATCGATAACGTTCATCTGTATCTATTGCACTTCGTTAGCCTCGTAGCATAACTGCCTAAGTCATATTTTTCATCCTTTACTATGGAAACAATAGGACTTAGGCAATTATGCAATGAGGCTAACGACTTGTAATAGTGGTGCAGTCACTCATAGTTGGGTCTAAATATTTGTGTTTTTCCGAATCCTTAACAGGTTCAGTGCAAAGCATTATGGGACCTGAAGAATTTAATTTGAGGGTGTCCTACTGTATCAGTACCACCAATACTACTGACATCATTCAGTCCACAGACACGTCATGCTCATTTTTGCTGTGACTTTTTTTGCTTCTTTTTTCCATCACCATAGACAAGCATTTAGAAATCTGTAACCTAATATTAAGCCAGACAGAGCACATGCATTGTCTGACAGAGGCTATAGAAAACAAGTAAACCTGTGGCATCACGAAACATTTTAACATTTAAAGACCCAAACATCCATCCCCGACCAAAGGCATCTACTGATCTGAACTGTTTAATACCTGATGATTGGTGTAAAATGCAGTTTGTCATCTTTTCATGGTCATCGGATATGACTCATTTGGATGTTCAGAGGCTCTGTAGTTACCGTGGAAACGGCGCCATCTTGTACAACGCAGGTGTCAAACATGCGGCCTGGGGGCCAAATCCAGCCCGCCAAAAGGGTCCAGTCCGGCCCTTGGGATGAATTTGTGAAATGCAAAAATTACACTGAAGATATTAACAATCATTTTATTTCAGGTTCCACATTCAGACAAGTTTAATCTCAAGTGGGAGGATTCAGTAAAATACTATCATAATAAAACAGAAATAATGACAACTCCAAATATTTCTCTTAGTAAATGTAAATATTTTTATGTATTTACACTAAAACAAAGTTTACTTTTGCAAAAAATGTGAATAACCTGAACAAATATGAGCAACCTGGAATGTCTTAAGAGAAGTAAGTACAATTTTAACAATATTCTGCCTGTTACTAAATGTTTAAGTGTATTTGTAGATCCACTGTGATCTGTAAGTTATAATGTACATGTGGAAATGATAAACTGAGGCAGAATATTGTTAAAATTACACTTATTTTTTCAGTTTGTTCATGTTATTCACATCTTTTGAAAGGATAGTTTATAGATGTAAACCATCTCATAATGTAAATTTACTTTTTTTGCTCTAAAACACAGAGAAAAGTTTGGACTTGACATTATTTATATATAATTATGTTATTATTTTACTGGTTCGGCCCACTTTAGATCAAATTTAGCTGAATGTGGCCCCTGAACTAAAATGAGTTTGACACCCCTGTTCTACAACATTGATTCACCAGTAAAACCCATGGAGTTGGATCAATGACAGAAAGAAATGCTTGGTTCATGTTCAATTAATGATATATTTGACTGAAAAATTCACTATTTCCTTAGTTTTCTCTACTTTTGATATAGTAACGCTCAACTTTAATATGAGCTTTTATGAACATCTTCATGATCAGTAAATTGAATACAGGAAAATATCTGATTCATACTGATAAAAAACAAAATACAGGGGATAATATTATAAAGAAATGGTGATAAATTACTTAAGAAAGGTTAGATATAGAGAAAATTTAATACGGGAACTGACATAAAAGTAGTGATGGATCTTTATGGGTTAATGTCTCAATTTCAGGGGCTCTTGGCAGCCCACAGTGGGCATTCGCTGATGCCTCAGACCACCTCTGCAACTTAATCTCAGATTTTAGGTGACTGCAGAAAAATGTTCCTACTTTAGCGGATAAAGACTGTGACAATATCCAAGACTGCCAAAACATCAACATGCACAGTGAACTGAATATGAGGCTTTAACAGAAAACTGTATGGAAAGTGGAAAAGGTTGAATCTTTGGAACTGATCATAAATATACTGAACATTTCTCTCATCTTGTTTTTTTCTTTCTTGTAAAGCAAAAGCAAGCACAAATGAAATACATAGTCATAAAGGACAATCATATTCTACCTGTTAAAAATCGATATTTACATAGCTGACTATTAAAAGATAAGAAGTGCTGTGCAGCTGTTTCTACCCTGTCACCAGAGCGTGTAATGAAAAGAGCCATAGTAAAGACACTGGTGAGTTTATCGAGACGTTTCCATGTGCTTCTGTGGTGTAGTGTAGTGTCGTCACCAGATGAACAGGTGGGTCAAGTCTATTTACATAGCACCATGATAAAAAAAAATTCACAAGGTGAGTCATGCTAAAAGACAACAGAGATAAAGTGTCAAAGCAGGAAAATAAATGGTGTCAGCTGAGCCTCCACCTTAAAGGCACGCTGTCGGACATCAGTGACCTCGTGGTGACACAGGGATGAAAGTCTTACCCGGAAAACTGAACACAAAGACCTACGACACACAGAGGTGGTTCATTCTCAGGACAAAATTCTGTTAACACAGTATGTTATTTTTTAACATGGTAAAAGTATACATGATGACACAGTAATTCTTTTTTTGCACTTTAAGAATCTGCTGCTAAACAGAACAGAGCTGCTAAACTGATTTTTATTGGTGCTGACAATATAGATCTATTCTATTCTATTCTATTCTAGTCTAGTCTGTTCTACACAATGGTTTTACAGAAGCACACACCGTCATATTTGATTAGTTTCTCTTTTCATTTAGAACGTCTGTCCAAACAATACCTCTCCTGAATTACTTAACTGTTATCACCTTCACTGTCCTCTATGTTTGTATGTGTTGCTTTAATGTAATTTTTCTGCCTACATCTGTGCTGTGAGGATGATCACAACCCCCCCCACAGCAAAATATATTGCAGTGAAGAGCAAAGAATCTCACAAAATAAATAATAAATAGGCTGGACAGTTTTCTATTGTCTCATGATATACACTGCACAGTCAAAAAACAGTCAAGGAATATTTTGTCAGATCACCTTATGTAATGTCAAAATTACAGAAGAGGATTAGAGCCACTGGAAAAAAAAAATTTAAGGTCCAATATATATATTTTTTATTATTCTTCTGAGACAAAAAAAGTCAGAATTCTGACTTTAATCTCATAATTCTGACTGTTTCAATTTTTTTTTTTTAATTATTGTTTTGAGATTAAAATCATAATTCTGAGGAAAAAAATCAGAATTCTGACTTTAATTTCAGAATTCTGACTGTTTAAAAAAATTTATATATTATTGTTCAGAGATTAAAGTCAGAATTCCGAGGGAAAAAAAAGTCAGAATTCTGACTTTCTTCTCATAATAATAATTAAAAAAAAATATATTGGACCTTAACTTTTTTTTTTTTTTTTCCAGTGACCCTAATCCTCTTCCGTACACAATAAATGCAACAACATTTATTAACGTCGCATTCATTTTTGGCCCAGATCTTGTATAGATGATGGTCAGTCAGACCGCTGTGTAAAGTCTTCTCCATCACATCCCAAAGATTCTCAGTGTGGTTCAGGTCTGGACTCTGTTGTGGCCAATCCATGTGTAAAAATGGTGTCTCAAGCCTGTTATTGTCATTTTGGAAAATGTCTGTGTCATCAGCCAAGAAAAAAGTCCACTGATGTTCAGTATATTCAGGTTCAGTTGACCTCATTTTATGGACATATAACATTGTGAACCTAGACCTGAACAACTGAATCAACCCCAAATAATAACATCCCGCTCCTTTTTCAATGTTTTTTTTTTCTTTTTTTTATGTTTTTCCTTGTTGTTTTTGGTTTTAAATGTTGATGTTCGAGATAAAATAAACAAACAACCAAACACTGCTCCCACAGGCTTGTACTACAGGCACTAGGCATGATGGGTAATCACTTCATCTGCCTCTTTTCTCACTCTGGACTCATCAGACCACATGACCTATTTCCATTGAAACACAGTCCAATCTTTATGCGCTCTACAAACTGATGGTTGTTTAAGGAATGAGAAGATCTTCACTGCATCAGTTAGAATCAAACAATTTGTTGCAGCTGAAACATATTAATCACTGCAGTTTTATTCAATGGAAGGTTCTGAACTATTTGCAAGCGGGGACTGTTTTTGGCCTGGCACTGTATATTGTTATATCAGCCAGCATTAATTTTCACAATTCTGGTGGTCTATTGTAAAACCAAATAAATGAAACAAAAAGTAAGACGGAAAAGAGTCACCAGACTATTAGTGGGATGGTGCTAGAACAATGAATGTAAGTGATTAAAACTACAGTAGTGTTAAACTGCAAAAAAGGGGCGTCTAAAAACAAGATAAAAACACTAAATCTGAGGATAAAGGTACTCAAAACAAGTGAAATATCTGTCCGTGCAACTAGATAATTTCACTTGACAAGATTTACTGAATTAAGATTGTTAAATCTAGAAATAAGGATGTCTACAGATGTATGAACACTTAAAATAAGAAATTAACTGTTAAAACAAGATAAATTATCCAACACTTCTAAATCTAAGTTTGTTTGTTTTTTTTTATCTTGGTAAGAAACAAATACTTTGCAGTGTACATGTAAAATGTAAACAGACAGAAGCTCCACTCCTGCTACAACGCTGTGACCAGACTTGATAAAAGTCATTATTTTCTCACAAATTTCTTTCTAAATTCATGAGGTTAAAAAATGTAAATTCTAAATGTTACAGTAGAATGACCGTTCACTTCAATAACAAATACAACAAGCTGACAAAGAAAAAAGGTCTTTAAAAGCCCTTTGAAATACAGTGTGAGTTCATGAATACACATGATATCAGATATTAATACAGCAGCTAAACACAAGCAAATTAACCTTATACGTCCTAATATATTCACTGATGAAACTGTCAAAGTGTGATACTCTATGCTCTACAGTGAGATAACACTGTATGTTGATAGTATTTAGTGCAGTGGGTATTTTTAACAACCTACAGTTACCACTCAGGCTGGATAGAAATAAAAAAACTACATTGCAACTTTCACAAAGCCTTTCATCCAAATGACTATTGCTATATGTTGGTTAATAGTGCAATCTTAATCTCACGTTCTTAAAAAAAAAAGCCTATTTCAAAGAGTTTCAGTAAATTGGATTCACTGTGGAGTGAGAGGGTACTGAGTACGTCCATTTTGGAAATTCTTTCCTTTAGGATTTACAATTAAGAAGATAAATCTACTTTTTTTAAGCTTGTGTGTGATGAGCAATGTCATTTTTTTCCTGCTGCAAACTACAGAAAATATAACTAATCATATTTTTTTATAAGCTATTTATTTATTTTATTGTATTTTTTTGACTCCTGGGTTGAGACAGTCGAACCCACATGATGACACACAAGAACTATCAGAAAATCACATTTGGTTTTAATAGCTTGCATCCCTTTGGTGACTACTTCAACGAATGACTCAGAATGTGTTGGAATGTTGTGTATGAAGTATGGTTTGGCATTAAAATGACCATGAGGGTTATGGGGATATAATATTAGATAGTATGTGTATAAATTTTCATATTGTGATCATTTTCCTTGGATGTCAGTAGCTATGATTATTAATTTTCATTACTGTGATATACATGTTTGTTTTCAGAATTTACATTGCTTTAAAATTTTGTTGTTTTAATTTTTCTTTCGTGTAATTCAAATTTTTTATACTTCCATACATTCTAACATTGAAAAAAAGCCATTCTAATTTTAAATGTATTCTATTTCTCATATTTTGCCATAAACAAACAAAAAAATAATGCAACCTTGAAAAATACATTTATCTGACATTTACTATTGCATTGTAATACTTATGAATATTGATTGATATGATCATTCTTATTATGGTGTTGTCTTAGACCCTGCTGCTGGGCTCTAGTGTGAAGCACTTTGTTTACACAAATACAGCACAATGTGCATGAGCAGTGTTTACAGGTTTACAACATCCTAAACAACAAAATAAAAGTGTGAATATGTAAACAGGTCAATGCTGTAGACAGAGCTTTTTTCACTGGCTCAGTTCTTTTACAACAGAAGAAAGTTCTGAAGCGAAACCTTTCATTGTTGTGTTGACTTCAGTCACTCACAGTGTTGATCACATCGTCGAGCACATTTTGGTCGAGCTGGTCTCTGCATTGGCCTTCTGCCGGATGCACTCTGGATGATTAGAGACCGCAAGGAAACAAAACGTCAACAAAACGCCAACAACCTAGCCTTCACACTTCATTAGCTGCTACTCCACACCCTCCAGCTCCCAGAGAGCAACCATTACACTGAGCTGGTCCAGACTGTAGGAGCATAATTCACTTTACTGAATTAAGAAATAAATACTCAACTGACAAGAATACAGAAATATGTGTTAACAGTAAATTACACAGGTCATTAACTGAAACAAATATTGTTGTCTGGAGAGAATCCCAAGTTTGTATACACAGTAATACACTGAGTTGTTTTGATTAGACTGTTTAAGTTATTACTATAATTTCTTGATTGGGTGCATGCCTATTTACTTTAGACAATCACAATATAAGATGGAAGATGGGGTTTTAGAATTGTCAGGAAATTGAAATAGAGTGATGCCACACATTTTTGACCTCTTTGTCTCCATTTTTTGTCACTTGTTGGTTCACTACTTTAATACTAACTCTGAAATGCACAGTCATGTTGTATTCAACGTATGTATGTGATGAGTGGATACGACTTTGTTCTTGTAAATTATGATATTTTTCTCACCTGTTTTGAAATTACGTTATTCTCGTAAATATTATAGCTTTATTCTCAAAATATGATGACTTTAATCTCATAAAAGTATGACGTTATTTTTGTTAAATTATGAGGGTTTTTTTTAAACTATGACTTTATTCTCATAATATTATAGTTTTGCTCTCGAGAGAGAGACAGACAGAGAGAGAGAGAGGAGAGAGAGAGAGAGAGAGAGAGAGAGAGAGAGAGAGAGAGAGAGAGAGAGAGAGAGAGAGAGAGAGAGAGAGAGAGAGAGAAAAGAAAATGGTCCTGTGGATTGTTTCATAATGTGGATTCAGACAGAGGAGTTATTAGAGCGTCAACCAAAGAGATTCATTAATTCACCATCTTGCAGTCTATGTGTATACTGACCGATGATCAGTTACTAAACAATCCTCACCTGCTAAATCTGTCCTCTGGATCTCCACCAGCCCCTCATAGAGGCCTTTGATCGGGTTCTCTCCTGCCATCACAACTCCATGGAGCCAGATTAACAGCATTCTGTGGCCATGCTCTTTGAAGCTTTTCATACCTGTACATTAAACATCATAATACATGTTATCTACTCCAAAATCTGAACTAAAACAGAAAACAGAAGTGGCCATTAGATCTCTTCCTGTCAAGAGGGAGAAGGAAAGCAACTAATCAGGAGGAGGAAGTACAGGCTGTTCAGGCCAAACAGCAGCAAAAACAGGGAATATAAAGTCTAATTAAATTACAATGACAACCACCTTAAAAGGCTTTGTGAATGAAAGCAATTGTAGCTACACTATTCCATGTGAGCTATGGGTAAAGTTGAGGATAAAAGAAACAATTTAACAGAGCTCCAGAAGAGATAGACAAACTAGGTAACCTGTTAAACCCTGGGCCATTTGTTTCTGGTGGGAATCATTTCAATGTAACACAAAACAATGGAGTTGCTGATAGATGAAGCTTCATGAATATAAAACCAAGTTATGATCAGAAAACAGCGAAGGTAAGACAAAATTCCTAATCATCGCTTTATAATGTGACCCCTTCGTTTCAGTCATGGACTTTTAGCGGTAAAAAAATAATCCTTGTACTGTTCTGTTACTGTTATCTTAGTGGTGCAAAGTTTGCCTCATTGGTTTGTTGTTTTATTACATTATTCATGACATATGCTGGTCTCAGACTGTTGGCTTGTTTTACATGTTCGCCCATTTAATTTTTTGTTGCTTGGATTGTGTTTTGTTGTCTGAGAATTGGTTTTGTTGAGCATTTAGCTGATGTTCTTAAGGTTATGTGGCTGTATAATGTGTATATTTCTACAAGCGTCATGTAGCATTATCATGGCAACATAAAGGGAACTGTGGCTGCCCCTGGTTATGGAGTTGAAAGGCTACATGTATTAGTTGGATTAGTTAGGATGAGGTGACCTGGTGGTAAAGGCTTTACAATGGCACAACAAAAACTACATCTCGGTGTCAAAGTAACATTTTCATTTCTCTAATTTCTTAAGATTTTTGAAATGTGATTTGTGGTGTTCCTACCTGATCCTTATTATTTGAGCAGACCACAATCACATAGCCTGCTCTAGAATGGTTTACATTCACATGCATAAGTACATCTGAATGAAATTAACTGAAATTTCATATTTCTATCAATATTTCCATGTTAGTTTCCACGATTTGAGGTGTGACTGATGCTCTTTTAACAGCACCATCTTGATGTACCTCCTTCCTCTGGATTAACTGAACTCAGTGGAAAAGCAGAGCCACCCCCTAAAGGTGCTGTCATGTTGCCAGTCGTACCTGTCCACTGGTGTTCTATCGCTCGTATATGTGCATCAGTGAAGTCCCAGTGTTGTGCCAGAATCTTCCACTCCCCACGGCAGAGGTGTTTGGTGGCCAGATTCCACAGGACGGAGCGCAGGTGCTGCGTCTCTGGTTGGTGATCCTGTTTAAAGCTCAGAGGCCTCCCCACCCAGGAGTCCTGCTCATTGCCCATGTGGTCCTGCCGTCAATGACATCAGACAAAACAGTTGCACACAAACAACTGCACTAAATTTACACCAACTCCTGGGTTAAATGTTCATCTGAGTAAACTGCAGAACCACAGATGAACTCACCTTCTCCCATTTGTAAAAGCGGTCGGCTTTGATGATCATGTCAACCAGGATGACATGGTTTCCTCTCGCTGCCACTTCCACACAGGTTTTCCCCTGCTGTGGGTCATAATATGCAAAATATTACTCAGCAAAGGTGTCATGTTTTCTGCCTATGGATCAGATCAAGGGAAAGTGAACATGTGCTAATGCTAACAGTTTTACTCCTGCCAAAGACACTGAAACAGTGAACATTCAGTATGTGTTTACTGAAGTTGAGACACTAGCACCATTCTCCTCAACCAGTACCAGTTTACTGAAGTTAACTAGGGCTGATTACAACAATGTGCTGCAGAAATTCAGATGTTTATAAGGTTAGAATTATGAGACTGAACATGAACAATTAAAAAAACTGTGTGAGACAATGACATGCAGTTTGATAAACATTTGAAATGATCAGTAATGCTGTAAGATAAACGTTTGAAACATGAAGCAGAGTTGGAGGCTCGATGCTTTGTTTCTGTATATTGTTCATTATTTCATCAAAATTATGACCAAAGTCTATTTTGTTATTGTTATAATTACTTTTTATATATAATAAATAAAAGTGATCAAGGATTTGTGAATTTGTATTCAGTATTTAAGTCCTCCATTACATGTTGGCTATTAGGCCTGGGACTATGTAACTGAGTGTTTTCACTCTAATTCATAAGGCAATCAATATTTTGCTACAAAAATTGGTAGACTTGTCGATAAACATGTTATCTAAAATACCAGTGTCTACTTAGAACAACAGTTTAACAGGAACAGCAGGTTATCCACTTTGCAGCTACGTGACTGAGCATGTTTTGTGTAATTTTTACATAATAAAGCTAACTCGGGCAAATGATCCTACATACCATTTTAAAGTACTTGTTGATACCTACACAGAAATATAAAATAAATGTATTTGTATCATTTAGTTAAAGTGACAGGTCATTGAACAGCTACTTTGCACCTACGTGACAGCTTGATCTGACCCTTATATTAGGGTAAATACTTTAAACACTGTTTCGACTTTAACTTGGTGTGAAAACAACAAAACTCGACCCAGTTATTAAACGTCCAGAGAAGAAAAAAGCAGTGAATCTAGACATTTCTCCTGTCCTGGATCCTGTGTTTTACCTTGTCAGTGAGATTGAGGTTAACACCAGAAATGAGCATCATCTCTGCCATATCCTGTAGGCCATGCTCTGCTGCGATGTGCAAAGCAGTCTGTTGTCTCTGTGAATCACACCACATGTTAAATCAAGCCTCGTTTCATCCTTCTGTTGTCTAATCTAATGTATATACATCCCTGCTGTAGGGGGGTCTTACATACTCACATTGTCAGTGATATCCAGATTACACTCAGCGTCTATGAGCAGCCGCACAACCTCAGTGTGATTGTTGAACACAGCGAGGTGAAGAGGTGTGTTGTGTTGCTGTTTGGAGCACAAAAAAAGATGACATTTCAAAGTTTTCTCTAATCTAATGTTCTCTTTACTTTGTTTCCTTTTTTTTTTTTTTGACATACTAATAGTCACTATAGCTGCATTCACACCGCAGGTCTTAATGCTTAATTCGGATTTTTTTGCTGAAATCTGATTTTTTTTTTTTTTTTTGCATGGTTGTTCACATTATAATGTAAATGTGACTTCTATCAGATTTAAGAAGACGTGATGTCGCACACACCACACTGTGTTTATGGTTTATGTGTTTATGTCTTGCCTCCCCAAGTGGACAACTGTAATGTTTGTTGCATTTCAGTGACGTAAAAGTTGGATGAAATGCAATATAACTATACAGACCTTAGTCACATTGCAAACATTGGATATGGATCCTATTTAGGACCACAAATGAAAGTGGCCTGGTTTGAAAAAAAATCTGATTTGTGCTGTTCAGACTGCCATAAAAAAAATCAGATATGGGTCACATATGGGTAAAAAAAAAAAAATCTGTTTTGGGCCACTTTTACCTGTAGTGTGAACGTAGTGCAAGTTACCTACAGTCTATGATGGTGAGAACATCCCTGTTACCTTCATGAGCTCTTCCTCTTCCTTCCTACTCTCTCTTCAGGTCCGCCACAACCCCCTTTTCCTCTAAATACCTCACTACATCCCTCTGCCCCTGAGCCCTGTTTGGTCATCAGTTGAGTTTACATAAACCCCTCACAGCCACAGTATCCTACCACTTGGCTACAGAGCTGCTGTTGTAGAAAAATGTTTCTTTGTTCATACAGCTCACATTAACCAAGTTTTATCAATTTATTGCTTGTTTAGAGTCTCTTTGTCTTGGCAGATGAAATGTATTAAAATAAGCATTTGTAGGGACTTTACGCCAGCAAAGGAAGTTGGTAATTGTGCTTTTGTTGGAGCCAGTAGTTTGATTTATTTTCCTATCAAGTGAGGTTCTTATTTTGGCCAAGAAAGACTGTGATATTAGTCATTTCCTTTGGGTTAATTTAACCGCTTTTTCTTTCAGCTTTGTAAATAAGTATATCACTTGTAGCTTGTAAAGAGTTTTCATTTGTTTTTTTGAGAATACTGGCAAATCATTGCGTAAAACCTCCCTGTGTTCCTCATAGTCTAGATGGTCATAAATACTGCAGTAAGTCAGCCCATTCTTTTTACCTCCCAGAAGGTGGAAGCAGCTGATCTACCTCTGCCTCGACTGTTTGTTAATTTGGATGAAAAATAATGGGTTAAAATCCCAAAGCCCCCAAATGATATAAACAAATGAGTCATTTAAGTCAAGGGAGTCTGGTTGGCTTTGAAGAAACCAGTGTAACAGCATACCCACACTCACAATTACACAATGACTCACAAATACTGTAAGTACATAAGCGGTGCTGTAATGATTAAGGAGACCCTTAACTGATACAGGCTTTCTTACCATGAAAAGAGCAATTACGTCTAGCATCATACACTTCTCCAATAACACAAAGTGCTCTGAGTGAAATGAAAAGAACTCACCATCAGACTATTCATAAATAAGTAAATAAATAAATAAACAAACCCTTTAATGATGAGCCTGGCTTATTTAACTTGTATCTGGCCAATTTATTCTAATTCAGGAATGCACACTTGTTAGGGTTTCAAAAGGTGGGAAGAAATTAAATTACAGCTGATTAGCATGAGCATTTGTACGAGAATAAAGGGAAACTCTCACACTGGAATTAACATACTTTGAATATGAAATCCTCCTTAGCGAATTTATTGTCTGAATTTAACACAGAGAAGCCTTTCAGTGAAATACGTTAAATATCATTCACATTAAATCAGTCCTCACTAACAATACAGTTTAAAATGTGGTATTCAGGTAAAATGCTTCAAGAATTAAAGCTGTAAACTTTATCAAATTTGTGTCACTAATAAAGACAAATTAAGTCAAAAGTGCTAGTTGGCTATAGTTTCAAAAATATAAGGGTATGGAATCAAAATGTGAAATTCTCAGAATCAACGAGAGGTTGGGTATTACTCAAAAAAAAAAAAAAACTATGAGTTGAACTTTAAAACACCCAGATTCCTTCTAGTGTAAGATCTATAAATCTATTATGTAAATGTGCATAAACCTTTGTATAAATGTATTGACGCTTTATCATGTAGCTATCTTAAAAACATTATCAAACAAGCAATTCTGTCATTTATTTTGCACATTTTATATGAAGCAAATGATTGTAGATCAGTGTATTCAGTATATTCTCCTATACAGTACAATGGTTTACATTTTAAACCATTTCATTGCCTGAGTAGAAAGCCTTAAATGAAGTTTCATAACAACCACATGCGAGCTGTCAGTTCTTACATGGTCCACAGCATTGACATTGACTCCCGCCTCCAGCAGTAACGTGGCCTCTCTGTCGCAGCCGTGCTGAGCCACATAGTGGAGGGCGTTCATGTTCTTCTGCAGACACAGACATCGTGTTTTAGGGTGTGTCAGACAGAGTGATTAACATGGCAAACACCGATATGTAATATGTAATATGATCTATATCACTGTGTCATGCGTTGGCATAGTTACATTAGTTTGTGCGTTGACATTGCAGCCGGATTCCAGTAACATTTTGACACATGGGTAGTGGCGTCCATCAGCTGCCATGTGCAATGCTGTAAGACCATCCTGAAAACACAACAGGCACACATCAGTGGTTTCAACAATATATAGGCATGTATGGACTGAAAAAATGACAGCTGCTCATCAAAAGCCACCTAAACTAAAAGTGACACCAAAATGGGTTATTTTCTCAAACTATATGGAACGCTGGATGAATAATTGCTGCAAAATCCCAATGCACGTCTTTTAACTGGCACTCATAAATATGAGCACCTATCTCTGGTTTTAGCGCCGCTCTGTTGGCTGCTTGTCCATTTTAGAATCTAGTTTAAAATACTTTTACTTGTTTTTAAATCCCTCCATGGTCTTGCACCACCCTACCTCTCTGAGCTCCTTCACACATACACTCCCACTCGCGCTCTAAGATCAGTTGATCACCTGCTCTTGATGGTGCTAAGATCAACTTGTAAGCTCTGAGGAGATCGGGCCTTTGCTGCTGCCGGTCCCAGACTGTGGAACAACCTGCCTCTGTATATCAGACAGGCTTCCTACTTGCCTGTTTTTAAATCTCTTCTTAAAACCCACCTGTTCTCCTTGGCTTTTTAAAGCAAGGCAAGTTTATTTGTATCGCACATTTCAGCAATAAGGCAATTCAAGGTGCTTCACACAGGAAGGGAAAAAGAAACACATTTAAAACATTATTTTAACACTCTTGCAATGTTGACATTTTGCTTCTGTTTTCATGTTTAACTTGTTTTATTAATTTGATTTTATTGTTTCTTAATGGTTTTATTATTTTTTTATTGGGCTTTTAGTGTTCTGTACAGCACTTTGGTCCACTGTGGTTGTTTTAAAGTGCTTCATAAATAAAGTTGGATTGGATTGGATTAAAGCCTTAAACTGCCCTCACTGTATGTATTAAATGTTACATTTTACTGCTATTTAAGGCTGGGTTCATGCTAGATACATAATATTCTGATGAATACTTTAATGTACAGCCATTGTTTTGTCACTGCTCTGAGAGAACTACTCATCTTTAACATCCTTTCAGTCTCAGAAAAAACAGGCCTGTTTTCAGCTTTATGACATTTCCCACCAAATCCAAGAGCTTTTTAATGACTTTATTTAGCTTCATTTTAAAAACCCAACTAATAAATGAATGCTGTGTTCATTTTATTGCAATTTATTACAAACATTGAAGGTCAACTTGTTTGTAGATGTATAGTTTAAGCTGTTAGTCAAATGTAGTGAAGTAAAAGCTACAATATTTGCTTCAGATTTATGGTAAACCAAGTGTCTAGAATTAAAAGTACAAAACTGGAATAGGTATGTAGCATAACATTGGATGTTTTTTATCCTCAGAGACACACTTTTACCTTCATACTGAATTATTTTGTTCCTCATCCCCATGACAAACTTAATCTAATGAAAAACTTCATGTTCTAAGCACATCTGAAAGAAATAGCTCATTCATTCATCCTGGATGCATTCAGGCCTTGGAGCATGTAGTTAATTTCAGTCCACTCACTATATTCTTCTCGTCTACATTTACTCCGGTCTCCACAATCTTCTGCAGGACTTCTGAGTGACCGTGCTTCGCTGCTGCATGGAGGGCCGTGTTCTCCTCCTTTAATCCAGACATAAAAATCACAACATGAAACCTTCTGTGATGAGTTCCTCTACTCGTATCCTCAAAACATGTCAGCAGGGGTTGTTTACAGTTAGCTTCTTTTCTAGTCTGAAACAAAACAGGAGAAGTCAACAGTTCTTTTTTCTTTTAGAAAGGTTGTGTAACTGCAGAAAGCTGTTTTGTGTCCTTACCTTGTCTTTTAAACCATGCCTGCAGCCCATTCCAATCAGAAACTCCACCACCTCCAGCTGTCCATGTTCAGCAGAGAGGTGGAACGCAGTCTTCCCTGACTGGTCAGAGACACCAACAGTTAGAAAATGGCACTTTGACCCCCTCTGTTTTAAAACTACAGTCATTTTAGATCTGGACAGAATCACCTTGTCAGCTTTGTCGAGACAGATGTCCTCCAAGTCCTCCATGATGAACTCCAGGACTCTGATATGTCCTCGGTGGGCAGCGCAGTGCAGCATAGTCAGACCGTCCTAACACAAACACACACAGGAGAAAAAATTGAAATCCCCTGAGCATGAGACATTAGGTCAGACTAGTCATCCATTTTTTATCATGATGACGTGAATCTGCTCTTACTTTGTTTTCACAGTTCAGTTTAGCTCCACATGAGACCAGGATCTGCAGGATCTTTAAGTGTCCAAACCAGGAGGCAAGGAGCAGGGCATTCATGCCGTACTGTGGGCAAACATTGAAGAGTACATGTTGGTGGCAGTAAATATTTACAGAGTCTGTTTGGTCCTAAAGAACAACTCTCTTAACTATCATAAAAGTAAAGAATAGACAAAATGTTATTTAGGGTTCTGAACAACAATACAACAACGAGCAAGCGAGTGATTATGCACATTAAACTGAGTGAATATTATGAAAATAAAATATGTTTCTCACTAGAAATGTAACCAAAACGCATTTCTCTGCAGAAACTAACTCAAAATATAGATTTTTTCACTGAATATGAGAGAAATGTCTGCCATGTTTTTTGTTGTCACGGCCTGAATCTTGAAAGTCATGTGACTTGGACGCAGGCCAATGGAAAAGAATAGGATAAATAAACGTGAATATTTTACCATTTTCAGGCCTAATTGTGAGACTGACATGTTTTGTACTGTGGACAAACGTAGGTATTTCACATTTTGATATGAGAATGGGTTGCTACCCCTCGGGCACAAATCAGGGATGGGGGCGGGAGGAGGGTTTATTCAATCCAAGCTACCATAGAAACATGATGGAGGTCCAATGTGTCCATCTCTGGGGAACTGACACAGTCCCTCTGTAGATAGAACCATCTTATGTAATAGTAACAGGATTATTACTTCTCCCTTCTTGTCCTGTTTCGCCTTTAGTTCACAAAACACAGTGTCATCCCTAATGACAGTAAAGACATTCCACAGTTCCTAACTCCCCCACTCACTGTGCAGAAATAACACTGTGCATGATGGCTCTAATTAGTATTTTTTAAGTATACATGTATACGTACAAGATCCCTCTCATCAACGTTGGTGTCATGTTCCAGCAGGAGACGCAGAGCCTGTTCATTCCCAGCTCCTGCAGCCCAGTGCAGCGCTTTACGGTCGATCTGAGACACAGAAAGGCACAGTGCCAGGTCTTTAACAACATCAGGCCTCAGACAATATCTTAACAATAGTTTCAACAGCAAAACGACAGCACTGCAGGCCACATTTCAGAACAAAACATATATAAAAGGCTTCAGATTTTAAGGTGTGGCTTGTCATATGCACGCGTCTCAGTAGATTTTTCATTACGTATGTGGAAAGATAAGCATTACAGGTAATATCAAACGAAATACATTATGAATTCCTCATTTGTCATAAGTGTAGTTTTCAATACAAATATGATCAAAATCTGCTGTGTGTGATATTATTCCAATTTTTTCAATATTACAGTAATAATATGACTTTTTATGAGACAAAAAAAATAAATAAACCCCACAGTAACAAATAAACTAATCTGAGGGTAGTTGGGGCTTCATCTGATTGGTCAAATGTTCAAATCTGAACATGAAGCCATTATTTTTCTCATTCCTTGTGATTAAGGCCTATTCACGACAATACAATGATGAAGAAAATGCATCTTTATAAAGCAGCAACGACTGATTTTCAAAAAGATGACTCATACTTTTTACAGACTGACATTACAGTCTCAAACTAAATTCATAAATCAAAATGTAATGTCCTTACAAGATTAATATAGAATTAAAAGAGAAATCATTCACCTTATTTCCCCTCAGATCTTTTCTTTTTAAGCTAAATAAACAAATGTTGTTGCTCATATGTCTTTTCAATGACACATATTCTAATATTTCAACATTGAAAAGAAATTTAACTGTAAAACACACTGCCACTGATTAATGGGTGGTTTGTCTCATAGTCCTGTGAAATGCTATATAAACTGCTGCTCTAACAATGTAATTAATTAGGTAACTTGACTGCCATTTCATCACCTAAATTATCATTACTATTAGATTATGACTATTATCTGCTGCAGATTGTTGTTTGTTATATTCTATTTAACAAAATGATAAATAACTAATAAAAACTAAGTGTCAAAAAAAAAAACATACTGTGACTAGTTCCTGCTGCTCCCATCAACAGTGTAAATAATAACGTTAGTATTGGCAGATCTACATCATTAGTTAAACATGTGCTTTTCCTCCTATGACACATCCTGATCTTGAAATAAGGACATCACTTCCTTAGTGTACACAAAGCGCAGACTGGCAGGGCCATAAAGAGTGTACATATTTGTACTTGTGCTTACTTTATTCTTTGCCTTAACGTCCACACCCCTCTTGATGAGCTCCTGCATTTTCCCAATGTCATTCCTCTTTGCAGCATCGTGAAACTCCTTCTCTGACCACAACACTGTCAGGAATGATAAACAGGGAGGGGTGTTAGTGTCAAAATGCTTCTCTGCTGGAAGATAGCAAAGAAGATTCATACTGCAATCTTTGTCTAAGCTGTAGCTGTACTGCGTAGAAACCACAAAGCCTTGACGTTCTGTATCAGTGGAGGATACATAGGGTACACTGCTTCACACATGATGAATATTTCATTTTCTTTAGCTGATGGGAATCATAGTGAGTATTTTAACAGGTATGTGTGCATCCTCCTGAAATCCTGTACCTCTCTTACAGAATGGCTACAGTGCATCATGTTTGTGCTCAGATTTACACAACATGGACAAAAGTATTGGGTGTTTCTTTTCTAACAGGGGTCTGGGATATAAAACAATAATGATAAATGTCATAATATTGTTTTATATTCTGATAAATATCATTGCATTGGTTAGTTTTGTTCAAATTGTTATCTTTGTTTCCAAAATGCATCAGAGATGGTTTTTACTTAATTTCTCTCAACACTGATTTTGTTGGGGTTTTTTTTTTGTTTGTTTGTTTGTTTTTAGTTTAAATGTTCTACCCCTAAATTTGTAAAATATTTTTCATGCTTTGACTGTAAATAATCATTTTCTACCACAACTAACCATCTACTTTCTTCACATCTCACATAGGAAGAAAAATCTAAAAATCTTCCATTAAACTTTAAGGAAATATTGATGTTTCTAAACTATATGGACAAAAATATTGGGACACATCATTGCTACTGCTGTAAGATGTCCTGTTCATGCTGATTTGAGATATTAATATCAATATTTGAGCTAGAGGAGGTGTCTGGGGAGAGGGAAGTCTGGGCATCCCCGCTTAGACTGTTAACTCTGAGACCTGGCCCCAAATAAGCGGAAGAGGATGGATGGATGGATGGATGGATGTCCTCAAAGTTTAATTTAAACAAAACTAATCAAGGCAATGCAATGATATTGTCTGCAATATAAAACTATATTATGACATTTGTCATTATTGTTTTGTATCTCAGACCCCTGTTAGAGAAGAAACACCTGAATTAAATGTGTCCCAATACTTTTGTCAATATAGTGAATAAGGCACATGACAGGAAAGTGATAAAAGGGTCCAGTGTTCCCCAGTTCTGCATTTGATGCATATCAGTTCTGTTCAGTTGTGAAGTACTTTTACTCAAGTACTTAAGTGTGAATTTGGGGTTACTTTCACTTCACTAATGTCAGAGGCAAATATTGTACTTTTTGCTCCACTACATTCATCTGAGAGCTATCATTGCTTTTCAGTTCTTCACTTCCATAGTGTCCAGAGAAAACAATGTACTTCCAAATGTGTTGATATTGAATGATTTTGTGATAAATTGAGGGATGATGTGTTCCTTTGTGGGTTGTGTTTTTACAGTACATCAACACTACAAATGTATAATAATGATCTATATCTGTTTGTTTCCAAGCTTAAGGTAAGGGCTAAAATATGGTCCCAGTTTTTCATAGGATCCCAATTGTAAGAGCAAATTACACAAAATAATAATGTGAAGTATAAATCCATCTACCTAATTTAAAAGAGAAGAAATGTAAAAAAGTGTTTTTACAGTTTGAACCACAGTTTTACATCATGTATTGTACAGCATTACAATTAGAACTCAAGCTTAGACATGTTGAGCAGTGAGATGCAACAACTCACTGCCAAAGTTTTTTTTTTTTGTTTGTTTTTGAGGTACATTGATGAACATTTACAAGCACTGTATAGGTTTCAAAGAAATGTAATGACCAATAAATCACATTTAAGCAAAGATCCATTTGTGTTGTCATTCCCAAAACATTTGACCGTGAGGGTACATTAATCACAACCTCAGATATATAAGTAAAACACCAACTAGGACTATTTTACTATGTTATTACTGCTTTGACTTCTCATAATCTAAGAACATTTTTATTCAGTATTCATTCAATATATATTTTTTATTATTACAGGGTGGGGAAGCAAAATTTACAATATTTTGAGGCAGGGATTGAAAGACAGTGTATGACCAATTAGTTTATTGAAAGTCATGAGAATTTATTTGCCACAAGAAAATTGACATAATAGAAAATGTTTTTATTCTATGTGTCCTCCTTCTTTCTCAATAACTGCCTTCACACGCTTGCTGAAACTTGCGCAAGTGTTCCTCAAATATTCGGGTGACACCTTCTCCCTTTCTTCTTTAATAGTATCTTCCAGACTTTCTCGTAATAGTTTTGCTCATAGTCATTCTCTTCTTTCCATTATAAACAGTCTTTATGGACACTCCAACTATTTTTGAAATCTCCTTTGGTGTGACGAGTGCATTCAGCAAATCACACACTCTTTGACGTTTGCTTTCCTGATTACTCATATGGGCAAAAGTTTCTGAAAAGGTATGGATAATAGTGTTAGGTATGATTATGACATCAATATATGTTTGGTTTCAAAACAATTGACATAGTGCCTGCTGAGAAAAAACAACTAAATGTTCATTGTAAATTTTGCTTCCCCACCCTGTATTAGTAAAACACCAACTAGAATTATTTTACTATGTTATTACTGCTTTGACTTCTCAAAATCTAAGAACATTTTTATTCAGTATTCATTCAATATATATATATATATATATATATATATATATATATATATATATATATATATTTTTTTTTTTTTTTTTTTTTTTTTATTATTATTATTATTATTATTATTATTATTATTATTATTATTATTATTTTGGGAAAAAAGAATTCTGAGAAAAAAAAGAATTCTGAGATTAAAGTCAGAATTCTGACTTTTTTTTTTTCATTATAATAATAAGAAATACATATTCATAGAATCAGAAGCCAAATTCCTTGTATGTGTTCATGTACTTGGCCAATAAAGCTGATTCTGATTCTGAAAAAATATATATATTGAACCTTTTTTTTTTTCCAGTGGCCCTAATCCTCTTTCGTAAGACTCTTTCTGACATTATTTAATGAAATATTTTAATATAAAATTAGAGAAAAGTGACCCAGAATAATAGTGAGCTATGGAAGATAGGACCCTGGGAACGTAGATCATAAACTGATAGATCAGTCCATGACATAGACGGTATCTAATGTCTATGAGCGTTAGCTTATCAACACCATTCATACGGACACAAAGCCAGTTAAAAATGTAAAAAGAAAAAAAAAAAAAAAAGATCGATTATAGTTGACAGAATCTCTCCTCGGTTATGGACTAATTCGCTAAAGATGTCGTTTCTTAGTTTTATATCCTTACACTGACACCAAACTGAAATAATGTGCAGATAAAAATAAAACTACAGTACTTAACGCTAGCTAAAGGTGAACCGTCCTGTCACAGAAAAGCAGTTTGACATCGGTGGAAGAAGCTAACGCTGGAGTAAAAACTTAAACACTAGTGAAATGGGAGTTATGTGGGGGTATTAAGTTGAGATCATTCCCTGTGAGGTGAACACAGACATCCTGCAGCCGATGACAGATGACACACACCGGGTTCAACTTACAGATATCATCCTCCGACACCAGGTCGTCCTCCATCTTTCCGCAGTTTTACAGATGTATCCGACTCTCCGCTGCTTCCATCTCTCCTTCCGTGCCCTAATTTATTTTCTAGTACATTTTCCAGCAGATGAGAGGGGAATGGGCTGGACGATGTGCAGGTTATATCTGTAAATCTACACAACAAAAGCCTACAATTGCTACTTCCGGTTTGACCCTTCAAAATAAAATCAGCGAATGTCCTTACATCTGTGGTTTCCGACTTTTTTAAACTCGTGATCCCATTTTAACATCACACATTTCTGGCGACCCCACACATTCAAAACAAGACACTTTTTTTTGTTTTCTTTTTGCTAAAATGGGCTCTATGCATAGACCCACTACTTCCTGAACTTCAGGTGGGTCCTTTATTTCCTGTCTTTCATTATTGGACACACTGATGAATCCAGGTGTGTCTAAATGACACAGGGTTACAAAAAAATGTTTTTTGCAAGTTGTCTACATGTAGGTTTTTTCAACTGAATTAGGACCATTTTGCACCGCTAAATCCAAAAATGACATCTGTTTTTCTCAATCAGGTCAGTTTTTTTTTTTTTTGCTAATTTGATTTGGAAAAATTTGATCTTCTCACAAAATTGATTACATTTTTGTGACTTTATCAGTTGATTTTTTATATAGTTCTCACCCAAAATAGATTTTAAGAGAAAAAAAATCATTTCTAACAGGATTCCTGTTAGGTACAATGGTGTATTCACCGCAGATGTAGCAGAATACGTCAGGCTTATTTTTGCAACATCTTCTAGTCGAAGCCATTTCATTCACCTGTAATATTAAAAAAAAACCATTAATCATAAATTGGCAAAAGTAAAATCTTCAGAACTCGTTTATTGCAAGAAATATGAAAGAATTTTGTATCATATGATGTGAAAATGCCCATAAATGTAAGCAAAAATCTTAAAAAGCCAATATGTAGCATAGTTCAGAAAGTTGACCTGATTGAGCAAAATTAATGTGATTTTTGGATTCAGCACACCAAAATGATCCTAAATCAGCTCAAAAAACTTAAACAATAAATTTGTTGTTGACCAGTGTAATCAGTGGTCACAACAACAAGTAGCAGACACACCTGGATTAATCAGTGTGTCCAATAATGAAAGACAGGAAATAAAGGACCCACCTGAAGTCCAGGAAGCAGTGGGTCTGTGCATAGAGCCCATTTGTTTGTTTTTGATCATGTAATAATAATATACTATGTTTCAAATAAATGTTAATTTTAGAGGACATTGAGTCTATATTATGTATATTATTATGGACGGTGGCAGAAAAGCCAGGTGTAGATTACTGCACAAAGGGAGAATTAGATTTTCCTTGGTCAGGATATGTACAGTCAGTCCAGCTTGGATTTACAAGGCTGACAATTAATACTGAACAAACAATAACTCAAAGTATGAATTATGAAAGAGCTGCAGCATCTGAAACCGACCACAATGAACATTTGAAAGATAAACAGTACCACAGTGCTTCAGTTTTACACTCAGTTTTGTCTTCTATGGATTGGGATTGGCTCTGTCAACTCACCATATATTTTTTATTAGTACGTTTTGTTTTGGGGGTTTTTTGGGTTTTTTTTTTGTTTTTTTTAATTTATATCAATTATTAGAAATTTCAGGTGACCCCCGCGTGGGGTCCTGACCCCAAGGTTGAAAAACACTGCCTTACAAGCATGTAGAGATGTACAGTAAGGCAGATGGCAAAGCAAGGCAGATTTATTTGTATAGCACAATTCATACACAGGGCAATTTACAGTGCTTTACAAATATGGAAAAGAGGCAGGTAAAAAACACACAGTTACAATTAAAACATAATCAATAAAACATAAATAATAATGAATTAAAATTAAGTAAAAGAGAAGAGTGCAGATAGAACCCTTGCAGTTGTTATATGCACAGTAGAAGAGAGCCGTTTAGAGAGCCAGTACTGTGCAAAAGTTAGAATCCAACATTAGATTTGCTGGTTTAGTACGGTTCTAATAACCACACATGCACAAATACTAACATAATATGATGCAGTGTATCTCATCTGCTGGAAAATGTACTAGAAAATAAATTAAGGCACGGCAGGAGAGATGGAAGCAGCAAAGAGTTGGATACATCTGTAAAACAGCCAAAAGATGGAGGACGACATGTTAATCTATACAGTACCTTAAAAAATAGTTAAAATTTGCTCCACATTAAAATGCTCTAATGTGAATTTGCTTACGATACAATTGTCTCTCTAAAAGACACAAATCCTGCTCCTCCCAAAAGTTGTAAAAAAACTAAATTCATTTTTCATAAGTATATTGCAGTAGATCCAAAAAAAAAAAAAAAAAAGATTTAAAAAATTGAGTTTTGGAGAAATAAAGCAAGAAACAAATAGATAGTTTCCCTTTGTTTATTTGGGCAATAGCACATTTTATGAAAGAGTATAAAATTACAGAAAATGTTAGAAAATATTCATACATACTCTAAATGGCATGGCATGTATAAATCACATCTTTTAACAAAGCAATGGACAAAAAATAAGCTATTTCTCAAGAGTTCATGGTTCAAATAATGAGGAACATCACTGACCCTCATTACAACAAATATATGTAAAGTTGATTTGTATGGGGTTTAGTAACATGTCTTTATTGCTACAAACTCTTTATCCTTTTTATTCTATGTACAATAATTATCACAAAACTCTATTCACTAACTAAACCATTAATCCCTCTTTTACAAAGGCAGTTTTAGCCTCACTTTAATAAAAATATGAGCTTTAATTACATGATTAGTTTTCAGTTTAATTAATAAAACTCCTGAGCTAAGGTCTCCTGTTCTCATCTGCAATATAACAGCATAGTTGTGGTTAAGAGTACATATTAGGTACAGTACTGTATACGTTCCCTCATATGGACCACCTGCAAAAACATGTCAAAACCAAAGACACAGTCAGTTATGTAACTGTCTGTTCACTAATATTCTATCACTAAAAATGTGACAAAATTACAGGTTTATTCCAGTTAAAACATGTAGGATATGAACTATAATTCAGGTTTAGAACATGTATTCAGCACATGTAGAATATGCTTTTTAGTTGTTTTTTACTGCGGTTTGCCAAACACCATCTCTTTATTGTTTACAGTCAGATCTGTTTGTTGCACATAAACCAACTAGCAAACAATTGTGAGATGCATGGCAAAAATAATAGGCCATGTTTCTCTTTGGAAGAAGATCCATGGTTTTTGCAGGTGACATATTGCATCCCTTTTTAACTTAATCTAAATCCCACAACTGAATGTCTATTTTAACTCACAGATTATCTATTGTACCATCTCTCTGTATATCTCGTTTATCATCCCTGCTCCAGATGAGCCGTTTCAGTGTCTGTTGCTTTAAATGCAAATGAGCTGCTGCTGGCCACACCCCTTTCTTGTCAGTACCATGGATACCATCACATAGATATCCTGGTAAATACTGCTGGGGTGTCAACATGGCTAATGGGCAATGACTCTACAGCTGTGACACCATAAATATAAAAAATATTTATATATTTCTGGCTTTTTTTGTCCCACATATCTGAAAAGAGACAATTTAACATGTTTTTCATGGAAAAATAAAAACCCTATTTTTCCTCAATGCATCCCTTTAAAGGTCTTAAAAGACTCGAATACTAACAGGTATTTGAATATCCCAACTTTGATCTTTTATAGAAAGTGTAAACAGCATAGTAGGATTACCATCTTGTTTTTTTTTTTTTTTTAATGGTCCAAAAAGGGAATATTTTGGGAATGTCAGCTATAGGCAGTATATAAAGATGGACATAATGACAGCTCCCAAATGTGAAGCCAAAGCAGGTGTATCTCCCCCTGGTGGCTGGTTAGAGTACTAGTCATAAAACTCACCTAAAGTATTAGTCCAACAATTTTTTTTCCCACAGGTGAGCGTTGGCATTTATGTTAAATCTTCATTTTTCTGACTAATGAAGTAAAAACAGGCGATTGATGGCTGTAATGACTATTCAGCAACAACCCATCAAATGTGGTAGAAACTGAATTAGTCAGTACTGCACAATGATGGAGGTAAAATGGCAGCTTTAGTACCTGCAATATTTTGTCTTCACTCTAACACAGTAGCACAAAGCAGCATTGTGTCATCCATCTTTATATACAGTCTGTGATACAAAAGCAGACAGTGTGTGAATATTGCTGCTTTGTCATAATGTTATTAATTCTCTATTTCCAAATATTTTTTCTTGAGAACGTCCAATATTTTATAAATTAAACTGAGCAGTACAGTAGAACATTAAGCATGTCTTTTAGCTGCAGACGTAGTTAAACAACACACAGATGCATTTCATTAGTTGTGAGCAAACAGCTGCATTTACTGCTTAACCTTCAAAGATAAGTCCATCCTGTCCATGTGCCTGCTGTGACTGACTTTACCAGCTTTTCCTGTTGTTCGAGTCCTTTGCAAGTTTCAGTTTCTTGACCTCCCTGAGCACATGATCTGCTTTCTTCAGCTTCTCCATGGCTTTGGCCAGTAGATCCTCGGGCATGGCCTCCCCATTGTTGCCTTCGGTCTGGGACTGGGACACTGAACTCAGGAGCTTGCTGGTGTTTTCCATCTCCAGAGCCACTTCAGTCTCAAGTTTCATGACTTCATCGCCGCCGCTTCTGGCCAAAGCTGTACTCAGCAGACTTCTGTCCAATGAGTCAGAAAGCAGGTTGCCGCTGGAGGCCGACCTCACCTTGGTTTTGGGTTTGATGGGAGGAGAGGGCTCTGACATCCAGCAGGTGAAGCCCTTGGTTGCAGGTGTTGTCGGCTTTAGACTTACGGAGATCTGAACGTCGTTCTCGCTGGTGTCCAACACATCTAGACCGGCGTTGCTTCCCCTCAGTGCAGCTGTGGAAGTTGCCAGTGTGTCTTCACTCCCTGAGCCTTCACTGTCATCATCTGAATGCTGACCGCTATCTACAGACTTCTCCTCCGCCTTCTTCTTCTTCTTCTTCTCCCCAGGCAAATGGCCGAGCAGTGGACTCAGGCTGGGGCTGTCGGCGACCGGGTCTTTCAGAGATACAACCACTACTGGGATGTCGCTTGTTGGTATTACCTCTTCTGTGTGGAGAGATCCCGATGAGGTATCTGATGCAGGAGAGTCTTGCTCCTTTTTGTCAGAGGTTAGAAGAGGACTTGGGTTCTCTACCAAAGGAAGCGCAACAGATATTTGTGGTTCATTTTCAGGTTCTTTAGTTTCATCACTGCTTGCAGAATTGTCCTCTTCAGAGAGTCCTTCTGCACTTGGACTTTCATCTCCGTCTTCATCATCTGTCTTCTTACCGTCTTCCTCCTTGTTGTCATCATCGGTTCCTTGAAGCTCTTGGTTGGACTCAGCTGCAGGATGGGAGGGTTTCTTCTCTTTGCTCGGGGGGGTTGGAGGGTGGGAGTTCGGTCTGGACTGGGAGGTCTCCACAGGTTTGCTTGAGCTGGGTTTGCTGGGAGGAGTAGGGGGTACAGCTGTCTTTTTCTTGGCGTTGGGACTCGTCTCTGGCGTCTTCTCAGCTTTGGCCTCCTTTGTGGGCTCGTCAGCAGGTGCAGCACTGGGCTTGGCCTCTTTGGATGGAGGCATAGGTGGTTTCAGAACCTGGAGAACATGACATCACATTTTATATTCAGTATTACAAAGATATTAACACATTTTGTATTGTACATTAATGTTTAGAGTTAGGACTGAAATACAAAATGTGTGTTATATTACGTTGTTTTTTATTCCTCTGCGTTGCAAATCACTAGGTGTCATAATGTGAGTTCTGTTGCCACTGAAAGCTGATTTACACAAAGTTGCAAAGTTAACAGTGATCATTTTCAGTGTATTGTTTTTCTATCTTAGAAAATCTTACGATGCCTTAAGAGTCTTCACATTATATTAAAAAGACATGAGGTTATGTTCACTTTGCACAAAACCGCTGATGGAAATGTTTCAATTCAGAGCTTCTACTTTTTCTCTTTAACTGTGGTAAGAAGTTGAATCAGTACATATACACCATTAAAGTAACCTACTGTATTTATACCTCAGTACACTAATTCAGCCTCTGATTCTTCCACAGAGAATGAATGCCGACAACATTTTGTTATTCACATTTTGTCCCTATATATTTTTTTGTTTGCAGCCACAGTACAATTAAAGTTATGAATAAAAACACTCAATAAAGAGCAATTAAATTTTGCTTGTCAAACATGTCTGCTTTGTTATGTACTGATATCTAGATATGAAATGACTAATATATAACATAATGCAGACCTTCTTCTCTGGGACATCAGTCTTCTCAGGTTCTTCCTCTGGTGCTGAAGCACGTTTAGCCTCTTTGGATGGAGGCATAGGAGGTTTGATGACCTTTTTCTGGGGACTTGCCTCTGGCTCAGGCTTGTCTTCTTCTTTTATACTTGACAAAGACTTTTCTTCTGCTGCTTCACCTTCACTGGATGCAGCTGGAGGGGCTTTACTGGCTTCTTTGGGAGTTCCAGTTCCATCCACAGTGGAATGATGAGTGCCATTAGGCATTATGGCATCATCAAGGTCTAGATCCAAACGCAGGATGCCATCAGAGGACACCACAGCAACCTATAGGGAGAAAAACAGGATTTATTTTGAGATATCTGCTTTGTAACACATTTATAAATGTTAGAAGAATGTTAGAATGTTAAAAATCTAAACACTAGCTCAGCTGACATAATTTATTTATTAGTGGACAGAAGAGACAGAAAGCAAGGCTGGAGAGAAGGGAAAAAAACTAATTTAAAATTCTTTTTTCCCAAATGCTGTTGAAGTACTAAAATCAAACATAGCACTTCCTTTACATGTTTAGTATTTCAAAATAAAAGCCTGTAAGAGACGGGCTCACAAGTGAATTGAATTAATGTCATCAACAACAGTAACACAAGAGAAGACAGCAAAGATTAGTGAATGAACACAGTATTTCAGTAAAATACAGTGATGTAGAAACATACATGCTCATTTATTGGGAACATCACTCCATGTGAAAACAATCAGCGGCTACAAATAACAGTCTCCTCCTGTAAATACTGTATATATTTAGTACAGTTTCTAAAATATAAAGAATTGCATATCTTTGGGTTTTGTACATGTACATTTATATGAAGATGGATTAAAAAATGTACAGTTAATACAGTTAATTTGTATAGAAAGAAAGGAACACATTTTTAATTTCCAAAGAGGAGTGGATTCTTAGACACACACAAACCTCTTTCATGTGTATCCTGGTTGGCGGCCGTCGGTTCCGGTTCCCTTTGGGCCTTGATCGAGTAACATGTTCTAAGTTACTGCTGTCGTCCACCTTCACCTGTAGGAACATGAAGACATTTATTTACTAAAATGATCCCATGTCAACATTATCAAGTAAAAGGCAAGGACATTAGTGACTAAAATAATAATAATAATAATAATAATAATAATAATAATAATAATAACAATAATAATAATAACAATAATAATAATAACAATTGGTGCCAGGCACAACAAACCCCGCCCCTCTCACATATTCACATATTCCACCACTATAAGTAAATGGGAAGATTTGAAAAATTTATTTAAAAAATTTTGAACTTTAACCTACTGTTCCCAAAATGTAGTGAGGCCCATTCTGGGTCACTGGCAATCTATAAAGTCAATTTGGTATGAATTCAACCAACAGTTTTGCTGCTACAGACAATTTTGCCCATTATAAGTAAATGTTCTTATTTTCATTTTTTTTAATTCATAAAAATTGAAACTTTGGCCTACTTTTCCCAAAATGTAATGAGATCTATTCTGGGTCACTGGCAATCTATAAACCCAATTTAGTATGAATTTAAACAATAGTTTTGCAGGCGGGGTAATAATAAAAAATAATGATGATCACGATGATGATGCATCCACCTCATCAAAGACTTTGTTCTTTGCCCTGCTGATGCCATCACTCAGTGCTTTGATCCAAGCATCCTTCTCCTCTGCAGTCTGAGTTTGGAACTTCAGATCATGGACCTGTCGACCAGAGAAATTACAAAACCAAGAGCAAATTAATTTTCTAAATGACACTTGTATCCAGAACACTGAGGTTCTTGCTTCCAAATCCCTTAATGCCTTTAATTCTGCTCCTCTACACTGACAATAATGTGTAAAACTAGGCCTTGGATATAGTTTAGAAATGCAGTAAAATGTCAAGAAAATATCATCTCCTATCATTTCCTAACAGACTCCAACACAAACTGCACATAAACAGGCAGGTGTGACTCAGAGAACATTAGAACATAGCAAACATTAAAACATATACAGAGACACCTCATCTAAATGTAAGAGGAGACACAAAAATAAGAGAAATGAAAAGAAAAGAAAAGAAAAAGCAAAACAGATGGGTTTTAATAAGAGACAAATATGTACACAGACTTGCAATTTGCCAATTATATATGATTAGATTACTATAAAAAGTAACCTAATATTATATATATTTCACACAGATCCGTGCCTCCATCCACTCCATTACAGCTACATCCAAACTAAATACTGTGGTTGAACTTGTCATGTGTTAATAACAGCAGGTGGCTCGATAAATTCATTTGTTTTTTCTCATACTGCTGTCATGTGAACTCAGTCCTGTCAAGTGTTGGAAAACAATGAGTTTGTGATCACTGAGTTAACATTACTGTTCTCTGTGTTCGACAGATGACAAGGTTTTAGTGTCCACTGTCATTACAAGTGGGAAAAGGTTCTCCCCGAGTGACATCCTCTGTTTGGAGAATACTACACAGTGCATTAGGCTTCAGTATGCTTTGTAAGTGTAATCTAACTGTATGGAATTAGAATATACATATGTATCTTGTAAATGAGATATTGAGATGGTACTTTAGGGAACATTAAATCAGATTACCAAACCCCTCATTTATGTATCAGCACAGGAATAGTGCCGTCATTCAAAAACTGTATTTTTGATTTTATTTGATTTTAGTGATTTATTCTGAACATGCAATGAAATTTAACAGATATGTGAACAAGTAAAACATAAATAATAATATAAAAATCAACAATTAACACAATCTTAGACAGAAGAACAGCACAATAGTTTCATTTACATGGCCGAAAAGGGGTGGGGAGAAGTGCAACTTATTTAATCCCACCCGTTCCATAAAACATTAATAATATATATTTATCTCCCTCTTCCTTTCACATTACTCTTTTATATTCATATATACATTCACACAACCACTCATACACCTGTACATACGTATTTTGTCTTTTATATGTCGAACGATCAGTGAAGTGAATCACATATATCATCAGTATTCATAAAACTACATTTCACCTACATGTGGTGTTCAAAGCTCAGTCACTCTGTTATAGTTACTCCAGGAAAGCTGCTGCACCACAGAGCATTTTTAGAATAGAATAGAATAGAATAGAATAGAATAGAATAGAATAGAATAGAATAGAATAGAATAGAATAGATCTTTATTGTCACTGTTGCAGGGGCAATGAAAATCAGTTTAGCAGCAAACACTTAAAGTGCAAAAAGACTGTATAAAAACATCACACAAAATTATTCTGAAAATATATACTGAAAAAATATTGACAATATACAAAAACTACAAAGAAATACTAAAATATTCAGAAAGCTAACTCTATACTGCAGATAAAACATATAAATGATATATACAGGTAGTATGGGATATTATTGTACAGTTTTATTTGTGTCTTGTCATTATTATTCATAGTCTGTGTGTTCAGTTGATGGTGGCAGGACTGTATTCATAGGATTTCCAAAGTGTGGTCCACAACCCCCTGGTGGGTAGTAGAGGCACTGTATGTGGACCACAACAGGACACTTACAATAAATGAATAAAATGATTTGATTTCCGATTTTATAATTAAGCTAGAAATTACCATAAAATGTTAATGATGAAAATTTACATAAAAAAGAAATATAAACTAATAAATCAAAGCTACATGATTTAAATAATGTTTGTTTGTTTTTTTTATTAATGTAACCTCATTCTGATCTGGAGCACAGCGTGTAACTCACCACTGACAGAGAATAGATAATAATCATAGGTATTAGGTTCAACTGCACTGTTGAATTCCTACACTCACACTGAAGTGTTCTGTTTATGAAATTAAAAATGTGTAATAGTTCAGTAGTTCATCGACTGGTGTGTGGGTCAGCCATGTGACTGAAGGCTGCAGAACATTTTCAGATGTTAAACTAGAGTATATGGCAGTCCACAGTTTGGCTGGTTTAGAGTTTAGGTTAATGGTTTGAACATGGATTTCAGTTTTTAAAGCTTTTTTTTCATGTTTATGGTTATACATGTTTATTGCTGGATTTATTAAACCAATAAAGCTCATCTTCCTCTTTTTTTTATTAGGAAGCAACATCAACACATAAAATTTAACAGTCAATATCTTTGCTAACATTTGTCATTTTTTCTTTCTGGGAAGAAAAATGAGAAACATAAAAATGTGCAACTGGAGAGCACTTTTTCCATGTACACTATGTAATGTAATTACATATGGTACATTAGGTAGTTTTCCCCCGACACTCAGTCCACCTCTACAGTCTTAACATATGTGCAGTTTGTGGAGAGTCTGCACTGAGGCGGACCGTCACTCGTGGAGGGTTCTGTGTTGCACTTCTACTGCTGTGCTCCTTTAAAAAAATCTTTTTGTCTCTTCGGCTCTGCTCGGTTGAATGATGCCAGAGCTGAACAGTGTTACCCTGGAGAAACCAAACGGCAGCCAAGTAGCTCACTTCATGGTCAAACCCACTCACTTCATTCACACTGAGTGACAACAGAGTACACACTAACAACAGACACAGGAAGTCCGAGTTTAACAAACGCAGGACAGTTTTCAAAGGTTGAATGATGGTATCATCAAGGTAAAATTTATACTACCTTGTTTTAAAGAATGAATACCATCACTGTATTTAACCATTCTTGGGCCTGTTAATCCCAGTCTTGGAAGACTGACACTGAGGTCTGACTCATTTCTCAGAGTGGTCATTTCATACAGACTGAAGGAAAAAGTGACACACTAACACACAATTGTGGAAAACTCTATGTTTACAGTAGGTTTACCTTCCCCCCTCTCTCTGTTTCACACACATGAACTGAACATATTGGAGTCATGGTTAGACCATGTAATAAACTACTGTAAGTCTTATAAACACCCTCCACTGCTGTCAAATTGTGGCCCTTAAGCTCATTTTGTTGTCTGATGCAAGGCATGCAGGCTCCAATAAATGCCACCACATCAACAAACAACACAGTGTCACAGTGTCTGTCACTCCAGCAGCTTTCACAGGATGTTATACTTTGTAAAGACAAACTGGTGATGAAATGTGTTTCTAATCTATAGCAAGTAAAAATAGTAAGGAAACTGCTGCATGCTGTCAGAAGACTAACATAGAGTCTTCATCATCTTCATTTTAAGACACTCTTGTTCAAGCAGACATTTTAATTCCTGACTCAGGGCTGCTACAACCAATTGCACTTTATGTATTTATTGCATTTTAACTGCATTTTATTGCATTTTTAAATGGTATTTTAATTGTAGTTTAATAGTATTTTGCACTGTAAAGCACTTTGTGTGAAAAGTGCTCTATAAATAAAATTTACTTACTCTTTAAACCTGTACAAAAGGCCAGTGGTTGAACATATAGTTGATAAACAGTAGGTACTCCTTAGGTTTTTCAAGCACTATTACTCATTATATTATTACTATTCCGTCAAAGGATGTTAAGAGTTGTAAACATGCCAAATAGCATGATGTATAGAAAAAAAAAAAAAAAAAAAAAAGATTATATCTGGCACTAAATGAAAAGTCACATTATGTGTACCTGAACCTGAATTTCCTTTCTATCATCCCAAAGATATTATAGTAATACATATAATATGGGGATGCAAGTGTCTGGATTGTGTCTTTTTACTTAAAATTACAGCTCATTATTTCATTTATTGTATCATGTGGGGCTCTAAAGGCAGTAAATTAATGGTCCTTGTCTTTCTTTCTGTTTTTTTTTTCTTTTATTTCTTTTATTTTTTCTGTCTTGTTTTGTTTTGTCTTGGTTGTTGGGCATCTAATGTTTGTTTCCTGTATTGAAAAACGTTGTCTTCAATTGAACAAATACTGTATATTTTCCTTCACACCAGAAAAATCTATAAATATATTTGATTTTTTTTTTTTTAATTACATAATTAATGAAAGAAAACGCTAAATACACTGAAGATACACTTGCTTACATGCCTCAAATCTAGCAAAATTCCTCGATCTTCAAAAGAAACAATGTGTGATTCTGACTTTTGTTAATGCAAAGTAAAGTATTTTCATTTATGGTCATTCATATATTTGTGAACAGTACTGTAGATCAGCTCTGGCGTAAATGTTAGACAGTCTCTTTACTCTTTAGCCTGAACAAATGATTATTTTTCTCACCTATTCCTTTTATTTGTTAAAGCCAGGGCACAAACAAACCGTAACCACAAAGACACAAAGAGGAACTGGAGATGCAACAGCCCGTGGCCTGAAACCACTCAACAGAGGCTGAAGTGTGGGAAGTACTGAAAAGACAATCAGTTCATATTTTACTACATCCGTATGTCCACCATCTATCACTGATGGTAGATGGTTCGTCTAACCCCAGATCCATGAACAGAAGATGCAGACAAAGATTCACCACCAAAACAACACAGGATGTCTTTTGTTTCATCCTTTCGATCCACTGTGGCTGGAACAGACAATGGGATATTCATACTAAAACTCTATAACAGAAGAGAACTGACTAAGAAATAGTTGCTATAAAGTTTTTTTTGGCTTAAGTTCTCATCATTACAGGCTTGATATACTAAGTCTGTCGCAGGAAAACCCCTTGAGTGTCTTAAACTGAGAAATTAAGTTTTACTTTGACTTACTTTCAATTCCATAATTTCAGAGAAATAACAGTTCTCTGTGTCCACTCATCATTTAAGCTACGCAAATCAGTAAAACAAGCTGTAAAACACACTATTCACAGAGTATGATTTTTTACAGTTGTAGAAATATGTAAGCAATACATGTTACTGCTTTCCTGTAGACATGTTTAACCGACACAGATTTAGCTGGAATTTCTTAATTTCTTGACTTAAAGGAGTGATATTTAGCTTTTTTTTTTTTTTTTTTTTTTTAAATGGAATTATGCATTTTAAAATATTTCCCTGTGGTCTACATAAACTGTAAATGCTATGCTTGGGTCTGAGTTCATTAATTCAACTCCACAGGTCCATCTTCAAACTATTTCCGGGTAATGACACCAGAAAGGTCGCTTTGAGTGCTGGCCCTTTAAATGCAAATGAGCCACTTCAGCCACTTGTGTTCATTAATACAATCGACAACTGAACATTTTAGGTAATCGGCTCAAAGTTTGGACATATTTTCAGTATAGACTACAACCGCTGCTGCTGACAAACAATTATGGTGTGGAAGAGAAATGTTTGTCAGAAGTCTTGACCTTATATGTGCAAATATTGTGACATAACTAGTTATAAAACGTAACAAATTAAGCAGAAATTAAAAGCGGTTGTAGAAATCCACTCGATTTTTGCCCAAATGAATATAAAGATATCTTTGCAGCACCTGGAGGGTTCAAATTCAAACTTTTTGAACTATTATGGTCCAAATACACAAATAAATGAACCAAAGACTAATAAAAGTGGGTCTAGCAAAATATGACACATCAGTAAAACAAGCTGTAAAACACACAAGTATCACTTTTTACAGCTGTAGAAATACGTAAGCAATAAATGTTAGTACTTTCCTGTAGACATGTTTAACAGACACAGATTTAGTTGGAATTTCTCTGCACTCAATCACCATGTTTTTTGGCTTTGTTTGGTCTGTTCGAACCAGTTGCAGACTTAAGGAATTTCATAGTGGATTTTCAGATTTTTTTTTACCCCAATAGCAACATTTCTAAAAAGCATCAAACAACAAAACAACTCTTCTCCCTTAAAAGGGCTATATGTGGTATTTCTACCTCCAAATATTTTGTGGCCTAAAATTACAATTTAAGTGTTGAGGATAAAGAGCTCTGAAGTTCTGCCAAAGATGTCAATGTATTGAAGTGTTACGATGGCGTATTAGAGCCACATAAGAAAATAAAAACACTTGTCACTATGAGAATAGAGTCGTAAAATATCGAGATAAAGCCCGTAATTTTATGAGAATAAAATCGGATACAAAGAGTCATAATTCTACAGGAATAAAGTCATAATATCTATCTATCTATCTATCTATCTATCTATCTATCTATCTATCTATCTATCTATCTATCTATCTAAAATAAAGCCATAATATTACGCGAATAAAGTCGTAGTAAAAAAAAACAACTCATAATTTGACAAAAATAATGTCGTACTTTTATGAGATTAAAGCTGTCATATTTCGAGAATAAAGCCATAATATTATGAGAATGTCGTAGTTTAAAAACAGGTGGGAAAAATATCATGATATACAAGAATAAAGTCATACCCACTCGTCGTATAATGGAGAACTTGGAACATATGTTGAGGTAATACTTTCATTTGGGGTTTACACACGGCAAAATACTGAGCCTGTTAGCCCCACCACCATCAACACATTAGCACTAGTCATGTGGTCTAACAGAAGTGAAAGTTGCTGCTTCGGTTGTTGCAGTCACTGTAACTGGAAACTCTGTCATCAACAAGCCTTAAGGCTTACAATTTCTAAATTATGACTTTTTATCGCACTATTGACAATTTATTTTCAAAATATTACAACTTTAATCTCATAAAAATACGACACTGTTTTGGTTAAATTAGGAGTTTTTTAAAACTATGACTCTATTCTCATAATATTATGGCTTTATTCTAAAAATATTACGACTATAATCTTATAAAAGTACGACATTATTTTCATTAAATTATGATTTTTTTTTTTAAACTATGACTTTCTTCTCATAATATTATGGCTTTATTCTCAAAATGTTCAAACTTTATCCTAGTAAAATTATGACTGTTTTTCTATTCAACTTTAGTCTCATAAAATTACATGTCTTATCTCGATATTTTACATCTTTATTCTCGTAGTGACAAGTGTTTTTATTTTCTTACATGGCCCTTATAGGCCACCGTAAATTGTATAAATATGAACGGAAATTATTTACAGTGACAGACGGGGGGGGGGGGGGGGGATTTATGTGACCACTAGAGGGAGTAGTGAGTGACCCTGCTGGTCTTCCATGGTGAAGAAAACTATCACCATAGGGCCTTTGACCAAAGTATCAAAAAATGACCAGATGGGATGAGAACCATGAAGAAACAACTTTTACAGCCAAAGAAAGTGACAAAGTGATAAAAGCTAGAAGTACTGTTGTGCAGCAGGTTCACTAGGTTTTTGTTCTGAAAATAAAATGGAAATTAAATGAAAGTGAGACATCTGAAAAGGTGTGTTTGTGTTGTGAGACTTGTGGTCAAGGTTACAATGTCAGTACATATAATATCCAGGAAATACTAAATGTGTAAGTGTTGATGGGAAAGAAAAATAAAGCATTAATGCATTTATACAGACTGTAAAACCAAAACACTGAGCTCAGAGACGTTCCACTGAGTTACAAAAGGCTGATTAGCTGTTGTTTTGTCACTTCATTTCATATTACACACTCAACTTCTCATTTGCAACTATAAAATTACTGACTGGAGTAGATTTAATAGAAATAAATGTAAAACTTTAACCTAGAAGACTCATAGGTTCAATAAATCCAAGTGCTATTGTTCAGATGGTTAACTCTTTCTAATGAGTTACAGCACTAGTGGGTACTTTAACTTCCTTCTTGCAACAGACACATTTTTAACATCCCCTTTGACAGTTGGTGACATTGTTGACCTTTATCGCCAACGTGAGCATTTTTCTGTTTGTTTTTCTGCTTTAAGCCTGAATGAAGTAAATGCTGGTTGTTTCCACAGTTTGTTCTTTATTATTTTACACTTCCTATACATCAGTGAGCAACTACAGCCCTGAACTGGATTTTTACACTGCAGAAAAAGGAATTAATGATCTATAATTCTAACATGAGGAATAGCAACTAATCAAATATGAATCAGAAATAATGTCTGGGTTTTATATTTTTAAAGAAGTACAGGTTAGGGATTCTTTTTCTGGTCACATGCTTGATTTTATTCATTATTACTACTTGAGTATCTTCATCTGTTCAGTTTTTTTCGATAAATAGCTGTCGTGTTTTACACTCTGCTACTGTATTTGACTAATCACAATAGAATTAAACCCAAACACACCTTATCCGCTCACCCGGCATTTTAATTCACAAACTTCCATTTCCTACAAAACTGTCTTTCAGCTCACCTTATTCCCTGATTTGGGAGATCGAATCACTATCAGTCTGTGCTTCTTCTTGAAAGTGCTCTTTATTTCATGACATGTCTCGAAGTTTTCCAGGTCAAACCTCTCTAAGCAGTTCTGAAGGTCCTGCAAAACACAAAGTACAGTTACATTATACATTGAGTTGCATTCCAAATTAAAATTAGGCTGACATTATTTTATTACTTTACAACCCCAAACCCAAATATGATGGTTCACTGTGTAAAATGTAAAAACCTAAAAGCAGAATGCAATGATTTACAAATGTTAATTGAACTGTATTTTACTCACACCAGAACATAGAAAATATATCAAATGTTTAAAGTGAAAATGTACTATTTTAAGAAAAAAAGACTGGAAAAGTAAGTGGCACTAAAAGAAAACAGCTTGAGGAACATTTTGCAACTAATTAGGTTAAATAATGGGACATAAAAAGAGCAACTTAGAGGCAGAGTTACAAAAATAAAGATGGGAAAAGGTTCACCAATGTGAGAAAATCTGTGTCTACAAATGGTGAAATCATTTCAGACTAATGTTCTTTAACACAAAAATTGTAAAGACTTTGAATACGTCATCATCACTAGACAAGGTTCCAAAATGACTAGTGGATACTTGTGATCTTCAGATCCTCAGGCAGCACTGCATTAAAACAAGATCTGATTCTGTAGGGAAACTTACTGCATTGGTTCAGAAACAAAATAGACAAAAGAAAAGACAAATCATCCAGGCTGTTATCAGTGCTCAGTTCAAAGCATCGCTGATGGTGTGGGGATGCATTAGTGAATTTGGTTTATGAAATTATGGGTTGGGTTTAGGATGTTTTGTTTACATGTTACATAGTGTCACAACCCAATAATAACTTATCCTACTAACCAGGGTATTGTGTGTTATTTTGCTGCCTATCTTTGTTATTATTTAATAGGATTCATTCATGTATTTATTCACATATCTTTTAAAAAGAACCAAGTGTAAAAACATAAAATTTTCCATTTACATGGGACATCCTGAGAAGCTGAAGAGCTTTTTGAAAGGGGCCCAGGTACAAAGAATAAGTAACACATGTAACAAGTAATACAACACATTTTACAGTACAACAAACCCAAAAACATCCACCCTTTTCAAGCACCTACACTCTCACACAGTAGAGATTTTTTCAAGATAAGCACATGGATCCACAGTCTTACTCAAACATACACAAAATAAAGGTAATAACAATAATGATAATTCCTCTAACCTAAAACTAACCTAGAGTACGATAAGAGTAGAGAGCCTTTGCATGACATTAGAGCGGGCCACATGCTAGCTGACCCTAACTGGCCCGCATGAGGTTATTGGCGAATTAAAAGTCAGTGTAAAATTGAAATATATATCACTGTAACAGCCGCAACCAATACAACAGCACTGCTTTTATTTTGAAGGATCTGCTAAATTCATGTTTTTTCACACATTCTTTCCGTACTCAGCATAAGGCTTACGCACTGACTGGTTTGTTGGTCAGTTTCAGCCCATGAAGCCCATGTCAGCCAAAAAGAAAGACTGATTCAGAATGTAGAGTTTTTAACAAGACATGGACTTCTAAGTATTTCTTTACTGAAGTCAGAGGTGAAGAAAAAGAAAAGGAACTGAGATATGCAAACAAACAAAACTGCATTTATAGTTTTTTATGTAAAGTTAATGTGGAGCTCCGGTTTTAGCACATTTTCGAAAGTGTTTTTGTGAACATTGGTTAAATAGTTGTATTCTGTGAACCACATTTTCATTTTATCATTGTATTGTTGCATTTACTGTTTTTATATTATAGTAAAGTATATATATAGAGAGATACATATATATTGAGCAGAGCTGTAAGTGTATTGATCCGGCCCATAACAACTGTCAAAGTTTCTCATGTGGCCCCATAGGAAAAGTAATTACCCACCCCTGCATTAGAGTAATGTTACACGCTGTATGTATTTTTCACATGTTTCAGGGCAAAAGAAACAGTGATGTACCTCATTTTCATACACCACGATCTCTGTCTTCTCCACATGGATGTAGCGGTCCTTATAGCTCGCCAGGACTCTGCCGTGGGCCTTTTTCACCCAGCCAGCTTTAGCCAGGAACTTTGGCTCTTTACACTGGGCCGGGTCCTCTTTTGCACCCTACAACGACACAGAGGAAGGAAATCACACTCATAACACAGCAGGGAACTAGCAGAGTACAGTCACTATTTCTCACTTTCAGTTTGTCAGTGTGAGCGACTGGTGATAAACAAAATACCTGTAAAAACAAAGGACTGTTATCATTTTAATTTTTACTTATTAAATGAATGATAGTGGAATATGTCAAAGATCTGGCTGATACTGAGCCTTTTCTACAGCTTCCTCCTTTCTTTCAAACTGCTCCCACACACATTCAGAACTGTTCTAATGTCTCTTTATTCAGTCACATCTGTGAATTCACCTCTTCACCTCTCGTGTGGGATACATGTCTGACATCGTTACATGTGATGGAGTTTTCTCTTGTTTAATCTTTAATCTATACATAGTAGATTTTATATTGTTCTGTTTAATATTTTACTCTTATCATGAAAATTGTCTTTTAGAATTCTGAGTACATACTACTATACAATAAAAACCTAATATTATTATCACTAGCTCCAGTTTTGGAACACAGTTATTGACCTTCACTCAAGTACTGTACCTAAAATATACTTGTACTTTACTTGAGTATTTGAATTATATCCTCCTGAGACCCAGCAATGTATTTTGGTCCTCTGTAGGGACAAGAGTTTTACAGCTTTATTTATAATAAATAAATAAATATATAAATAAATAAAAATGCTGTCTACTGCGAAGGACATTCCATAAAAAAAAAAATCTATCTAAAAAAACTGTTGCATCATGTTGCTTCCAGTCAAGGCAACTATTTAATGAAAAAAAAAAAAAAAAAAAAACTTTTCCTTTCCTGGGTCTCAGGAGGATATTGAGCTTTATACTTCTGGTCCCTTAGATCCCAGAGGCAGATCTTTCAGTACATTACATGTGTAACAGTTTTAGTTACTTTTTAGATTTTTCATCCCCTTCCTGTTGAGTGAGTTCCACATATCTAAAAATGTGCTACTTCTGAATGTTTGTGATCAACTGAGGGATTAGATTGCCCATTATAGGCTGAAAAAACCCCTCTAAACGTTGAAAAGAGCTGACTTTCTAGAAATATGTGGTTCTCACAGGACAACGATGCTATAAACATATGATGATAATATAGAATATGATGCATTACAGTACCAAAAGTATATAAAGTAGGTTAAATGAGCTCAAAATTATACATGTACAGCAGTAAAATGAATATAAAATGATTGTATACGATGGTAAAACACACTATTTAACTGCACAATGACTTGCTGATGTTACCGGCATACTTTTGCTAAATTAACCAACACTTCCTTCTCTACCTTCTGCATCTTGTGCAACAAAAATCAGCTTTAGTGAAGTACGCAGGTCACAGAAGAGAGAAGTCGTCACAGTGTAATATCCAGGATGTGCTACTGAGCTTTAGTTAAGCAAGGTTTTAAAGAAAAATGAGGTGGTGCATCCTGTTGATGAGAGTGTGACCCTGTAAAGATGCCTTTGGCGTGTTGTCCTCCCTGTCAGCCTGGTACTCTATGACACAAAGTTAAACTCACAAAGACATCTAAAATCAACTCAGTATTTTCATGTTTCAAATTAAACCCTATCGACTCCTATGGGTTTGGAAAATGTGATTAACCAGTTCCTCATTTTTAAGCTTTGACTTTTACTTCCGTAATTTAAGAGTTACTGATTCTATATTTGAGATGATACTGTATGTGTCAACACAAATTTTTTGAGTGTGGAGGCTGTGCTGCTACTAAAAAAAAAAAGACACATTCTGGTTTTAATATCATGAAAACTCGGGTGGTGTTGGTGTTACAGGACATGGGCTGATGCAACATATCAACAACAGTTTTCACTTGAGTGTCTTCTTAAAAAACATGCAGTTCCTCTGACCTACTCACTTCTCACCTCTGAATGTCACACCTTCAGATGATATTTCCAACCCTGCTGTTTGTATTAGTTGCTTAGATGATTTGCTCCGTTGCCTGTTTTTTCTACAAATGGATGCTGATCACTAGATACTTCTTGTTAATAAGAATCCAAAACATGTATTAAGTGCTCACCCAAAGTAGATAACTCAGGTAACACTATTTGTGGAGTTAATAACCTAAAAAATAAAATACAGGTAACAGGAACTGAAAGGTTTTACAGTCATAATGAAACTGGCAGCAGCTTACAAAGCGATACTGCACACCAACAATCAGCCTGCCTCGTACACAACTTCAATTTTACTGTGAAATAAAGAACATTAACTCAAACCTGTGAAACTACTTCTCTCACCTTTACAATGGTCAATCAGATATTGACGTTACAAGATAAGATAACATAAAATAAGATATACCTTTATTAGTCCCACAAGGGGAAATTCCAGACACTGATGTTTTATATTTTGTCATATTTTCTTTATAATTGTAATGTTTGTGCTGTTATTTGGCTACTGTCTAAATACTGCCACGCCCAAAAATCAGGAGAATCAATTTCTGTCTCATTTTCTTGAAGGATGACCTCTAAACCAAAATGATCCTCCACTCAGGGCATAAGAAAAACCCTGTTTGATAATGTAGCTGCAAAAAAAGTTGCGTAGGAACACCTTGTAACCTTCATTTATTATTAAATTATGCATGCTAATGTTTCCAATGTGACTTGGGTTATGGTAATGGTTCTATATAAGATCCACACATTTAGTGCTTATATAAAGTTTGATTCGGAGTCGTTTGCTGATATTAGCGAACTCCATTTCTAAGCTAACGACTATCTTTGTTGCCTTCATCCATGATAACAACCTGTTCATTATTGTTCAGCATCATGAACACTTGAGGGTTCACAAGAATTTTGAGTTTACTCACTCCTCAATTCTCCTGTTCTTTCTTTAGTTCTTCTATCGTGGCAATAATGAACAACATTGGCTTATTTTTTATAGACTATATTTCTAAGGTAACAGTAGCTAATCATGATTCTAAGAAATCAACAAAAGGCCGGCCACAAATCACAGACACCAACACAAACTTCATATACAACATCAACAAGTCCAAATCTTATATAGTGACTCTTTAAATGTTTTTGTTCCACAGTTTTTGTTACATATATTATATATTTTGCTGAAAAAGTCACTTTTTCTTCAGTTTTCTGTTTCTGAAATAATAACCCTTAACTTTAATCTGAGCTTTTATGAACATCTACATGATCAGGGAATTAAATATAGAAAAATACCTAATTTTTACTGTAAAAACACAAAATACAGAGGATAATATTATTTTAAAAAATAGTGGAAAATCACTTTAAAGAAGTTTAATACAGAGAAAAAAACACATTTTGGAACTGCCACATAAGTAGTACTGGGTCTTTGCGGGCAAAGAAACAAACAGAGCTACTCCACATAAGAGCAAACTTCTGTATAAACTTTGGCATCAGTCTTTATATGTATATTTCTATGAACATTTTGACATTATTTTTCCACAATGAAAAATGTACTGTATGCTCTGACTACACTACAGCTGCCGACCTCCATGAAACATAAACTTGTGGCTTCATATAAATATATAATTGCGGCGTAAGCTCTCCAATCCCAAATAACTTTCCTTTCTGTGTGACTACAACCAGCATATGCAGGTGTCTGCAAAATTCCCAGCCTTTGTTTCTGTTGGAGGAACTTCCACAGGATATATTTTTTTTCTTTTTTGGGATTAGGTGGGAGGTCATCATACTGTTTTTCCACTTTCACTGTGACTGCGAAATATGTGTCAGTGTGGTAAACAGCAGTGCAGCTGCAAAGAAAGGAGTGCCAAATAGGGAGGACAGACGTGCCAAAATGTGGAAAAACACTTCATAATATAGCGATAGTAAAAGTTGTTTTTAATATTTTCTGTACAGTCCAGAAAATTACACTCTGGTACAGCGGGCTGGGTGTGGAAAGTGGCCGATCAGGCTAGGTGGAACACATCAGTGCAGTCTAACAGTGAGCAGAGGTTTGCCAACAGGGCGGCTGTCAGAGGTTTCCATTACTCAGAGCTCAGCTGACTACTACAGCTCTGCACGGTGATATCAGCTCTACATTAACAGGCTCCAATTTTGGACTCGCACAGGAAGTCCTGCGCTGAGGCAGCCTGAACTGAAAACTGCCCACAGATGTTATTGCAATCTATTAACAGTTCTATCTGTGGTATAGTGGTGAAAAGAGCGACAAGTCTTCTGCCACTGTGTAAATGAAAATAATTTGCATGCATGCGAGAGCGTAAATACAGATGAATATGAAAAGAAGATATACTGACACTGATGTATCTGAGATCAAGCTGGGTCTTAAAAGAGGAAAAGAAAACAGTGCAGAGGGTTTAGTGGAAGAAGAGGCACACCTTAAACTGACATGTGTTTCTGATGAAGCTTTTGGTCAGGGAGCATCTGGCTTTCATTGATTTTCACGCTGACCTGCCCAGCTTGAACTCACCACAGCCCTTCTGGAGTTCACATTTTATCCCTATTAACCCCTTTTTGCAACACATTGGACACGACAAATGCATTGTTTCGCAAACCTGGTGTAAAATCTTTAATGAAGTATCCCTTCCTGACCTAAAGAAAACAGCGTTGGGATTTATTGGACTTCATGTAGTTAAACTAGTAGTGATGGCAGTAACCAGATTTTGTAGTGATTCTGGTGATTAAATTACTTTTTTTTCCAATTTAAGTGGTCAACTACTGAAACTGCACCCAACACATCCTGTCCACAAAAGAGAATACTTGGGTTTTTTTAACCCACAAAGACCAAAACATCCAATGGTGGCCAAAAGCAACTACTGATATAAAATGTTTAATACCTGTTGATCCACTAATCCTATCAAAACGTGTAAATAATTGGTGTAAAATGCAGTTTGTCACCTTTTCATGGTCATCAGATATGACCCATTTGGATGCTCAGAGGCTCCGTAGTGAACATGGAAACACCGTCATCTTCTACAACACTGATTCACCAGGAAAACCCATGAAGTTTGATAAATGACTGTGGATGGAGATTTGTTTTTAACGTTCAGTTATTGATATGTTTGCTGAAAATGTGACTTTTTCTTCAGTTTTCTCTATTTTGACATTATTAGGCTCTATTAGGACTATTAGGATCTGTTATCTTTACAGGTTCCAAAAGTCAGAACAGAACTAGGAAAGAAAGCTTTTAAATATTCTGCTCCCATTGCCTGGAACAACCTACAACAGGGCATTAAACTAAAGGAACCGGTCTCTTTTAATACATTCAAAGTCATTTTAAATCAATGGGAAAAGGACAAATGTGGGTGTAGATGGTTTTCAAATTGACGGAATTGGGTTCGGCTTTGAGATGCTTTTAAGGAATGTTGTTGTTATACTTAGTACCTTTTAAAATAATGGTGATGTTTTAAATGTATGTTCTTATCAGTTTTAAGTTTGCTTTTAGTACTGACCTTCATTGTGTTTATGTATATTTGTGTGGCTGTATGGCTGTGGTTTCCATTTTGTGTAACATCTGCTGCTGCTGCTGCTGCTGCTGCTGTCTTGGCCAAGATTTTTAATCTCAATGAGCTTTTTTTCTGGTTAAATAAAGGTTATAATAATAAAATAATAAAAATATAATAACCTTGGAATAAACACTGAGTTTTCATGAACATCTACATTAAATGTAGGAAATGAAATATAGGAAAATACATGATTTACAGTGAAAAATGCAAAACACAGAAGTTTTAATAAAAAATGGTAAATCACTTAAGAAAGGTTAAATAGAGAGAAAATTTCACCTGAGAACTGCCACGAAATCTGGGTTAAATCTATGTCTTACTGTTGCTCCTTTAACGTCATCAAACATCCCCCATGCCACTTCTCACTCGACCTTTGGGTCACAGAGTTGCTAAAGGGCGGGCACTTCTCAATGTGCTCATACACTGACGTCATGGAGCCTGAGGGACGATCACTTTTACCCTAATACTAGAAATAACTGAAATTTTGCAATGAGCTCAATTGTGTGTAATTATTTTGAGTTTTAGACTTATACAAATACTATTTAAAAAATTTATATTATCATTTTATCACATGTTCAATATACAGGTTTGATCATTTTTTACAGTAGTTTGAACTGCCTTTTCTAGGTTTTAGTTAAACATGTCTCTCTTTACTAAAGTTTCTTCCATTGGAGCGTAATCTGCTGCTGTGTATGATTTGCGATTCCCTACCACTGCATTTATATTTAATCATCTGTATCATATAAAATAAGATAAAATAGGATCAGATATTATATCTCTGAAGTGTACATTAGGTTTTTGTGTTTTCTTGTTTTTTTAATCTTTCAGCTAACTTTGATTTTAGCTTAGTTTTAATAGCATTCAAGTATTTTCATTTTAAGTTTAATAATGATGAATTAAGAAGTTTTAGTTTAGCATAACATTACTTAACCTTCTTTACTCTCAATTTAGGGTCTTATATGGAAAACCTTGATTTATAAAAGTTGAAAAAGGTTGACTGATAAAGAAAAAAAAAAATGAAAACCACTGTTTCTTAAAGCCCATATTGTTCTCAATGAACTATTTATATTGAGTGAAATATTAATGGTTTACTTACAGTTCTATTTCTATTGCATTCATTATCATTTTTATTTAGGTACTGTGTTTGTGAATTGAGCTCACTACTAATTTTAACTTTCATTCACTATGATAACCTCTAATATTATAGTATTGCTTTATTCATCCATACAGTTCAAACCAGTCATTAAGGCCATGTCCACACGAAAACGCATCTTTTCCTATGTGATCTTTTTCTTTGTCGTTTTCAAGAAAGTTCTTTGTAAACACAGTCGTTTCAGGAAATATCGTCCACACGAAACCACTAAAAATGAGTGAAAATGATGTCATACAAATGCCAGGCCTGTATGTGGCATAGTAATGCTCTAGCAAAAAAATGGAGAAGACGTGGAGCATGTGCATAAAGCTTGCTTGGTTCTCCAGGTCTGATCCAGTATTTCTTTCTGGTTGCCCCTCTCCACGGTAGATCCAACAGAATGTAGTGAATATTGTTAGCTATGGTTGTTTGTTGCTCACTGTAATGAAAAAGTAGCTGAAGATTTGGATTCAATATTTCCAATAAGCTCAATAGCTGTTGTAGCACAAGCCCTACTCTGTATTCCGCCATTATTGTTGTCATGAAGTGGCGTCTTGCTTCTGGAGTGACAGGTTAGAGAGGCGGGGCTATGATATTGTTTGAGAAAAGTTGCGGTTTGGTTGTACAGATGAAGACGTGAAACTGGCATTTTCAAATTTATCCATTCTGGGACCCGGTTTCAAAAAGTTGCAGTTTCAGTGACTGAAAAAGGTCTATCCGATACAAAACTTTTCTGGAGATGACCAAAGCTGTCTTCGTATGGACAGGGCCTAAAGCTACAACATCCACATCTGAATCTGCCAAATTCATGGATGCTCACTCTATTGTTGGAATACACTTCCTGTTTTGTGCCTTGACCGACGGTGTTGCCACAGCCTCCAGTTCTGCAATAAATAGAGGGAGTGTTCAAACAGAACTATGAGGACGATAAAACTGCACACAACCCACTCTCTGAGTCAGACACAGGCATCATGACTCTGGGGCAAGTCAATTATTGTAATGAGATAATGTATGAGAACTGCTCTGCATTAAAACCTGCAGGCGATCAGGCCTCAGAATATAAAGTGTTGGCAACAACTCACAATCCAACATTACAGTATGTTCTTTTTCTTTTTTACTTTAACAAAACACTGCACAGCGGAACATGGAGTCACACCCAATGATGAAATGCATGAAGTGTGAAAAAATCCTCAAAATCACCCAGAATGTACTTTATACTAGTTGTCAGTTTTAATGTTAGACTTTTAACATGCATTTGTTTGTTTCGACCTATTTATCACAGGTCTCTATGACCGTTTCTCCTATTTTTAGTTTTTACACCTATATTACATATGTTGTTTCTAAAAAGATTACCAATGGACAGGTCTACAAATCACCGACAGCAACAAGTCTTCAGTTTATGTAAATGTAATGATGCCCACGTGTACCGCCTCTATCCAATTACTATAAATAAAAATGTTCATGTCCTGTTGTTTTTTTAAGGTAAAAAAGATTGAAAGATAGAATTTTTTTGTGAAGTGTCAGGAGGCCAAACCTGAATTAATGATGGTGCGAGAGGTTAACTGTCTTTTCACAAAGTGGAAGGAAATCTATTTTTATAACGCTGAACAAGTGCGAACATTCTTGCAAATGTAACGCTGCATGTAAACACCTACATCCCGCCTACCATTTCAGTTCTTATAAGGCCTACTTTCAGGTTATTCAAAGGTCAATGGACACATGTAATATTAAAAATCCCCAATTTGTGATTAGAATTCACAAACATTTAAAGCTTTAGTTAAGAAAATGAATTTTTATTGTGACTAGTGTGAATAATTTTCCCAAATAGTTTCTATTGCATATATTATTTTTTTTATTTTCAGGAGGAATATAACCAGAAAAGCATTTGTAGCCTTGTTGGCACTAAAGTCAACAATATATTATGAATATGATAAACATGGACATATATAAACCAATGTTAGGCAAAACAATACCAAATTATGGCCGTGACTCACTTCCTCTATTTATACTTTGCTAACTAAAATTATATGTAACATAGAGGTTGCAGAGATGAGGTTCTAAGAACACTACTGTATTTCTTCAGTAGACACCACATCTTCATTTTATTCCACAGCAGTCATCATTTTCTTTCAGACCTACTGTGAATAATATCTGACAGTTTACCAAGCGTTCTCAGTGGTGATACTGAATGGTACTGAACCTTTAGTCTGAAATTTCAATTTGCAGCTCGATGTCAAATAAACTACAAAGAGAAAGGGAAAGAATACAGAAAAACAGAGCTCTAATTGGGATGAAGCACAAGAGTTTTCTCAGCTGTAAATTATTATTCCAAAATGTGACTTATTCAATGAGGCCTGAGTGAAAGGAAACAACACATGAGCCTCTGTCGAAGAGCCAGCTTCATTACAACAAGTTAATGTAAGGGTTAGTGAAGTAACACTAAGTTTAACCCTTAGTATTCAGTGACATGACAGAGGTTTAAGTTTTTACTGTGTACTTTACCATCAACCAAACCACCCACCTGTTCCAGAGCAGGATCTGTTCATAATTACAGGTCAACAAATATAATACAGTCTACTGACCAGTCCATTCTCTTGGACTACAGTATCCTCATTCCCAGAAGACCCCATGACGTTTGATGCACACAGACAGAAAAGTCATGGGCTTTAAATATTTGGTTGTCCCAGACAAACAACGATATATATGTATATATTTGTCTTACTTTTGCTTAAAACTGTGTAAAAGTGGAGGGTTGAGCTTAAAGAATAAAGTTAAAATTGTCTCATTATGTCATAAAAATGTATTTACCTAATACAACAACAATTAATGACATATACTATTGGAACGATCAGATCACTGATGTGGAGGGATCAAAGGCAAGGGCCCGGGGGATTTAAGACCACTAGAGGGAGTAGTGAGTGGGAGTAGTGGGATGATATTATCTTTGCTATGTCGCTGTTTGTTGCTCCACAGTTCAGACTAAACTGTGACAGTTCTGACCTTGTTTGTTTGATTCCAAACAGATCTTTACTTCAGCTACTGACAACACAAACTGCACAGAAAACAGAGGAGATCTGTGGTTTTACTGTGGCTGTTTTCAGTCTAAAAACAGAGCTAAGCTAACAGAGCTATAATGTAAACTATCAGCTGACGGAACACATGAAGATTATAAGACACAGCATTATTTTGATCGACTGTTAAAAGCATTTCGTGGCTGTCTGTGGTATTACTCTTAAAAATATTTCCACATTGGCTTCAGTTTAAAGCTGCAGACCCAGCATCTTGGTGGTAACATTTTTAGCATGAAGATTCTGATACATCAGCAAACAAGTTATTAGCCACTGTCACATAGAACATAAAAAGCATATTTATTTTAGGAACCTGGTGCAGTAGTATGAGAATGCAGGTTAATATTAGCTATAAGCAAAAAATTTACTTTTTTATGTTTTTATAATTACAGTGATGACCTAAAAGTAATCCCCTGTGCAGTAGGGAGAAAGGAAATAATGTCTGACTTAGAAAAGAAAAATTCTTCACCTTTCCATTTTTTAGGGATTTTTTTTACTGTCTATAAGGACAAAAACATGGATTCATTATTAAGCATTCTTTCTTTTCATAAATGCATTTTCCCAGAATTTGTCAGCAGTGCCCCAGTGAGTCGATGCACACACACATCTATTGTGTAAAAGCCTGGATAGCAGGGCGATTATAAGAGAGGGTTAATTGTTTTCTGCATGACACATAATGTGCCAGTCTGTTTCCTCTTTGCTGAATGGGTCAGGCAGACACGTCACAGCCCAGTGTGATAGGTCTAGTTCAGAGGGAATGGTGATAAAAGGGTGATTCACTGCTGAGCAGAGACAGACAGACATCATCAAATAGCTTCAGTGGGTTTGGAGGGGGGAAAACGAAGTAGATACGACAGAGAATGAAGCAGGGAGGAGAAAAGTAAGGAATGACAAATAACAGATAAGACAGCTGTCATTAACACACACAGAAAAAAATGACAAACAAGGCAAAAAACATAAGACTTAATCTGGGCCAGTGGTCAGAGTCACCAACTTCAGCTGAATCTGTAACCTCACAACTCCAGATCAGCTCACACTCCCTGAGGAGCCTCTACCCTGCCTGGCCTTTACACCAGAACTGCACAATTAATTGAATCATTATCACAATGTCAGCCTGTCCAACAACATAATCACAAAACGCCGCAATTTAATTTAATAAAAAATGTGACTGTGTGAACACGACAGGCTATTCTCTGTTTGTGTGCGGTCCACTTATTATCCACAGCTATAATAAAGAAATGAGCAATTAGTCAGTGAAGCGTGTGCAGTGGTCACATGACTATCTGGTGTGGAGACCAGAAGTGGATGCCAATGTTGAACTGGTGGCCAAGAAAAACAAAAAAAAAAAATAAACATGACCTCTGTCTGGTGATATTTTGGATGCAGTGACACTGACTTTGAAGACCATCCAAGCAGACTTATGGCCTCAAATAGCAATACTGTCCACAAAACTTACAGTATTACTTTAATCAAACTGTGCAGCCCTAATTTACACTTATGAACTCCAATCACAGGATGAACAAAAGTGGCCATATACACTGCCCAGCCAAGTATTTGTATTTATTTTTTTAATTTAACTTTTATTTAACTAGATACAATCCCATTGAGTTGGAGATCTCTTTACAAGGGCGACCTGGCCAAGAGGTCAAGCAGCACGCACCGTAGAATAATGAAAAACAGGTTAAAAGATCGGTGATAATAATAAAAAAAAAAAAAAAACAGGCAATATTTAGTAATAACTAGTGCTGTCAAACAATTAAAATTGTAATCAGATTAATCACAGGCTTGCTGTGGATTAATATCGATTAACCCCGATTCAGTATCATTTATCTATACTTATCTTATCTATATTAATCGCATTTCAGTTTGTATGAGCAAACAGACTCAAGAAAGAAGGGAATACATATGCACTGAACGTGTTTATCAAACACCGTCAACAGTTTCAGCCAAACAACTGTAAACAACTGTTCTGTCTTAGTTTTTTTTGTCCTCATATTTCCATCCAGAGGGCCAATGTGCTGTTTAGTGTCTTCCATCTTTATGCATTGGTTCTGTTGCCTGTCACTACAGGATCAACTGCCCATTTGTGCCATAGTAACTCTACTTGGACATTGTCTCCTGGGGCAGTTTTTAAGCACTTTTATATATATTTATTTATAGATGTACATGGACTTTTTTTTTTACAGAACTATGTGTTATTTCTAGTATCTTTTATCTGACTCCCTGAACGACCGCACAAAAGTTCCTATGTGTATATGTAAGCACAAATGGCAAATAAAATTTTTTGAATCTTGAATCTTTGCCCAAAATGCGTTGCCAGAGACATTCAGAGTCATTCTGCACTGCAGATGGGTTAATTGTGTTCATTTTAATCAAATGAATCATGACGATGGATTAATCCACGTTAAAGCGTTAATTTTGACAGCCCTAGTAATAACACAAAATAGTAACAAGAGTTTGACAAAATTTTAAAGTGCAATCAAGTTTTGGTCCCCAGCAATTTTTTTAAGTGCAAGAAGATCTGGTCGAGGTCAACAAATAATTTTAAAACAGCAATGTACAAAGGGTTTATCAAACACCTCTGTCTAGTCTGTAAAATAGTATGAAAAGCTTATAGTGAGATGAGTTCCAAAGCACAAAAAAGTCACCACCTGGATTTGACTAAACAAATAGATTAGAACCTTTCAGAGGATAATTATTGTAATAATTTAAATAATTACTGTAGTGATTAATTAAAGTTTGGATCTTGAACTCTAACTGATTTAGTGAGTACATTGTCATTTCTTAAACAATCATCACTTTGCAAAGATCTTTGGGACGTGACAGAGAAGACTTTACGCAGCAGACTGTCCATCATTAATATGAGATATGGGACAAAATTAATGCAACTATGGACAGGAAGAAATGTGAAATTTATTACTATGACACTGCATAAGGTGAACGCACCACACAATCAAAGCTAAAGGCAGGCTAAGTAAATAATATGCCTGTGAATTTGTCCAATCACAGATATTCACACTTAAAACACTTAAAAGTAACTGCCTTCTAGTGGTATCATATTAGAAATGTATTTTTATTACTAATCCCAGTGCCTCTAAAGTTCTAGTGTGTATGACTGATGGGGATTTAGGAGGCTCTAATTGCAGAAATGGACAAAAATACTGATAATTAAATTTTCATTACCATGTAATCACAGAATAATCAGAGAAGTTGCATTTTTATTACCTTAGAATGAGCTGTTTATATCTACGGAGGGAGCAGGTAGCCCCCACGGTCTCTATCCTGTTTCTACAGTAGTTCAGAGTGGACTTCCTCTTCTCTTTTTTGGTTTTATAGCAGGTATAATCCATTTAAGTGCCTCACTGGCACCTACTATGAGTGAGTATGTGCCAGAGTTATTATGCCCTAAACTAAAGAACCTAGAACAGAGTAAATGTCAAGTTAGTTCTATTCACTTCCACTTCCATCAGGTTTCAGCTTTTAGTCATCCTCTATCTGTATTTTATCTGCTCTGATTCAGATTATGTAAATATATATGACTGAAGATAAATGATATTGGATTGCTGGATGAGCCGACAAAGTATTACAAGGAAAATAATGTGCATTATTAACCCATAAAGACCAAAACATCCACTGGCGTCCAAAGTCTCCTACTGATCTAAACTGTTTAATACCTGTTGATCCACTAATCCTATCATTACAAGTAAATAACTGGTGTAAAATGCAGTTTGTTATCTTTTCATGGTCATCAGATATGACCCATTTGGATGTTCAGAGGCTCCGTAGTGAACGTGGAAATACAGGGGTTGGACAAAATAATGGAAACACCTTAAAAAATCAACAAAATATAATTTAATATGGTGTAGGTCTGCCTTTTGCGGCAATTACAGCCTCAATTCTCCGAGGTATTGATTCATACAACTTGTGAATTGTTTGCAAAGGAATTTTAAGCCATTCTTCAGTTAGAATACCCTCCAACTCTTTTAGAGACGATGGCGGTGGAAATCGACGTCTTACTTGAATCTCTAAAACTGACCATAAATGCTCAATAATGTTGAGGTCTGGGGACTGTGCCGGCCATACGAGATGCTCAACTTCATTAGAATGTTCCTCATGCCATTCTTTAACAATTCTAGCTGTATGGTTTGGGGCATTATCATCTTGAGGTGAAGGTGTTTCCATTATTTTGTCCAACCCCTGTACCATCATCTTCTACAACATTGATTCACCAGTAAGACCCATGGAGTTGGATCAATGACAGTGGATGGAGACGCTTGTTTTCTGTTCAGTTAATGATAGATTTTGTTGAAAAAGTCACTTTTTTCTTAAGTTTCCTCTGTTTCTGATATAATAACCCTCAACTTCTATATGAACTTTTATGAATATCTACATTATCAGGGAATTAAATATAGGAAAAAAACATGATTTTCAGTGAAACAATGCAAAACACAAAGGACAATATTACAATAAATTGTGATAAATCACTTCAAAAGGGGTAAATTTAGAGGGAAAAATCTTATAGGAACTGATACAAAAGTAACACTGGGTATTTATGGGTTAATATGCATATCTTGAAGATAGATGTTGTTTTTAAGCAATTTATAACTGTTGTGACTGGTTTATTTGGCTGATAAGTCTTTTGTACTTGTGCTCAAATCAACTGTGAAAGCAAATCTTTTTCTATTTGTCAGTAATGTTGCTTCTTCCACATAAGAAACAGTTGGCGTATTTCCTCCATACTGTGGCAGAAAAGTCCCACCCATTAATTTACACTACAGACAGTGTCAGTGTTCAGGAAAACAAACATTTTCATTAATCCACTAAAGTTTTTCCAGTAAGTGTATGAATCAACACACAGATATATAAAGTGACTCCTTAGGAAAAAATTCAGTTTCGGTTTGACCTTAACTTCTAGTATATCAGCAAAAGCCTCGAGCCTCATAGACTCCAGATAGCAGTCACAGTATGTACCGAAGTATCTCTACTGGATCCTGTTTAGACAGTTTCACTATCGGTGACCCTGTGGTTGGAAATCCCCTTCCAAACTGGACATCACATCACAAAACCAGAAATCTGTAAAGTGAAGCAACTATGATGAAAAAAAAAAACATCCTATTTAAAAGACAGTGAAAAGTATAGTGAAATGATAAAGCAACTGCATAATGAGCAGCTTTTTATTAAAATAACTTAAACTACAATTGATCCACAGGGATGACAGGAAACACTAAATGATGGAAGATAGTTTCCAGCTAAATCCGGCATATTACACAAAGTAATGTTTTTTTTTGTACCAAGTGTTCATTAATATGCATTGCCCTCAACAAATAAATAACAAAACAAAATTTAAAAAATAAATAAATAAATAAAATAAAATAAAATAAAATAAAATAAAATAAAGAAATGTGCTACAGGATCTAAGTCCCAGTAGCATCTTTTACATCTGGTTGAAATGCAGCTTTCAGACGTTCTTCAGCTGAATCTCACACCAGAAACTGTCACGTCATAGTTCTGTTTTTCCTGAGTATACTTAATCATCTGTGTTTCTGGAAATATGACGTCAACAGCAAATCTGAACCTAATGGAAAATCTTACTACATTGTTGTACTTAGTATTAGCCCACATAATGTGTCAACATAGTGGAAGATGCCTGAAGGTAAAACTGCCTGGATTCATGGTTGTTTGTTTCATGGACTTAAACCCTAACCGTAACATTATAGACAATATTATTCCAGCATTATCTGTCTGTACCTGTTTAAACTGAATTTCTGTCTTACATCTTTCCCCAGCTGTACATTATCTGCTTCTTAATGATTTATTTTTTTTTATCCTGTGATTCAATGATCTAAGATCTAAGAGTATAAATAAAGGTAAACAAATGAAATCCAGCTGTTGCATAAAAGGGCCTCTGGAAAGAAGACGCAATCAATGCTTTTATTAAAGGGTGGGGTACTGCATACTTTACAGTGTTTGCAACCAGTTCCCTGCATAGGTATGCCTCTACTTGACTTCCTTTTTCTAGTAAGTTGGCTTCCTCAGACTGCTGCGTTTTCAATTTTAAGATATGTACAAAAAGTTTCATACATTTTACATAACAGTACAGAACTGTTTCATGTTTGAGGATGATGTGTTGATGCTTAGAAGGAAATACACACTAATATGTTTAAGTAACACTGAAGTCTGGCTTGGATACAGTTTGTAAATACATTTCTTCCATGCATCAAAAAGGGTCAAGGTTATTAAAACTCTGTGCAAACATTGTCATCTACTGTAATGAATTCAGCAAGGTAATACCCAAACACTCACCGCTGACCAAAAGCATCTACTGATCTAAAATGTTTAATACCGGTTGATCCACTAATCCTATCAATACATGTAAATAATTGGTGTAAAATACAGTTTGTCATCTTTTCATGGTCATCAGATATGACCCATTTGGACGTTCAGGGGCTCCATAGTGAACATAGAAACATTGTCATCTTCTACAGCATTGATTCACCAGTAAAACCCATGGAGAGTGGTTGGAGACTTTTGATTTTATGTTTAGTTAATTGTATTTTTGCTGAAAAAGTCACTTTTTCCGCTGTTTTTTTTGGTTTTGTTTTGTCTTGTTTTTTTTTTTTTTGTTTTTTTTTTCGGATTTGATATAATAACCTATAAATTTACTCTGAGCTAGTAGCCAGTGCTACTTTTGTGTTAATTCCCAAATGAATTTTTCTCTATTTTTAACCTTTCTTAACTGATTTATCACAATTGAATCTAATATTATGCTCTGTATTTTGCATTTTCAAATATAAATCAGGTATTTTCCTATATTTAATTTACTGATCAAGTAGATGTTCATTAAAGCTCAGATTAAAGTTGAGGGTTATTATAACAGAAACAGAGAAAACTGAAGAAAATATGACTTTTTGGGTAAAATCTATCATTAACTGAACATAAAACAAGTGTGTTCATCCACTGTCAGTGATCCAACTCCATGGGTTTTACAGATGAATCAATGTTGTAGAAGATGACAGTGTTTCCACGTTCACTATGGAGCCAAATGGGTCATATCTGATGACCATGAAAAGATAACAAACTGTATCTTAAACCTATTACTTACATGTATTGTTAGGAGTAGTACTTCAACAGTTATTAAGCAGTTTAGATCAGTAGATGGTGTCGGTTGTTTGTGGATGTTTGGGTCTTTATCGGTTAATGATCATCTACATCATCAGTCAATCCAATATAGGAAAACACATAATTTACACTAAGAAAACTTAAAATAAAGAGGATAATATTACAATAAATGGTGATAAATCACTTAAGGTGCTTTCGATCTTTACGAACACTGCCTTCAGATTGATCTCTCACACCTCCACCCTACTCTGTATTTTGTGTTTGTTTAGGTGTTGTTGTTTTTTTTTTTTTTTGTCTTAATTCATTCTGTCTACCAGTTATTTTCACGTTTGATACATCTATATAATGCCTAGCATTTTAAAGTAGGCACATGTATCTACAAGCTATGTCTTTATTATTTTTCTTCCACTTATTTTTAATTTATTTATTCATTTTTATTCCCTTCTATTTCTGTTGGCTCAGTTAATATTTTTGTATATGACAGATTTGTTACTACTTGTACTTCATTAATTTTCTACTGCTCAGACACTTTATTTCTGCTGTTTCCCTCTTCTCAGAGAGCCTTGGGATTGGTTTGGGCAAGGGGGGAAAATGACATAAAAAGCAATGTATAATGAATGCACTGTAATTGCATTCCTTTGTATGTACACAGCAAATTCTGGTCTTTGGAATAAACTCCATGGGAGTTAAAATCAACTCCATTAAGTGTACATGTGAGACCATGGAATACACTCTAGAGCAGGGTTAAAGTATCACCATCAAAGACACAAGCTGGAGGTAAACTTACAGAATGAACTCCAGAAATTTAACTCTTTCACTCTTTTTTTTTTTTTACCTAACTCCAGATGATTTTACTCCAAAAATTTGCTGTGTACTGTTACATTGGTCAAAAAAGCTAAATTAAAAAAAGAAAAAACAAAAGGTTAACCTCCTAAGACCCACTGTCCACATTTGTGGACAAGAGTTTCACAACTTTAAACAAAAAAAAAAACAAAGAAAAGAAAACGGTCCACCATAAATGACATTCCATAAAAATTTTAAAAACTGCATCTGAAAAACTGTTGCATCACAATGTTTTCAATATAGGCACTTATTTAATAAAAAAACAAAAAAAAAAGCCTGTACTTTGCTGACATGTCCTGGGTCTTAGGAGGTTAAATACAGAGAAATATTCACTTGGGAACTGACACAAAAGTACCACTGGGTCTTTATGGGTTAAATCTCCAATGTGTGAGACTTCAAAATGCACTTAAATGTCAGTCAGATGTTTGTTTAATAGTGAAATACTAGTGCCGAATTTACAAGTGTACTGATCTGAGTTCAAACAACTATAGGTTATTATTGTATAACATAGTAAACAACAGCATCACCAGAGAAAAGAATAAATGACGTGTTTTTTAAATAGGAGTTCGCAGAGCCAAGTTAGTCCCATAAGACCCTGACCATAAAAGATGCATCACTCCGACAGGTGGGCAGGTGCTTTGTGCCAAATGTTGTTGACCACAGACGGACAGCTTCTAGTCAAAGTTGTCAAGTTGTCAAGCTGCTTCAGTGATGTGCTAAACTCAGTTAGAGTCGACACTGCCTCTTTAACTCAACGGCCGCTAACTTTGCTATAATAAGCTGGTCGCGCTCGTGCACAGGATACTTTAATATCGCAGAGTTTCAGTCTGGGCGCAAACGCACATTTTTACGCACACCTCATTTGTGGGAAAAACTGATGGAAAGCGTGAAGTAAAGGCGAGGAGACGTAAACACAGAGACTCAAGTGTCTATACTCACATCTTCCATGATAAAGGACCCAAATCCGTTATGTGAGCGGCCGTAAGCCTAAACACCCAAACCCCAGTCGACGTCGCGCTTTATCCTCTGCACAAAGTGTGGACTTGTCCCCTGGTGTTCTGCAGATGACACATTTCCAACGGTGAAGAAGAAAAGAAGGAACTGGGCAGCGTTTAGCACAGCACGGCTCGTCTGGTTTTGCTTTTTCCTCTTTTGCCTCAGAGAAAAAAGTTCGAAGAAAAAAGTTTGGTTTCCGGTTGAAGTCCTTTACTCTTGAATAGAAGCGTATGAGGAGGAGGAGGAGAGGGGGGAGGAGGAGGAGGAGGAGGCGTCAGTGTGTGCATCATCTGAGGCATCCTAATTCACAGAGGCCACTGCAGACATGTTTATGTGTGATGCAGAAGGCGGAGGCAATGCATTAGTGAGAGTGAAGATCAGATAGGACAGATGGTTTATAGTAGGGCTGTCAAACATGCGGCCCGGGGGCCAAATGCGGCCCGCCAAAGGGTCCAGTTCGGCCCCAGGGATGCTTTTGCCAAGTGCAAGAATTCCACAGTCTTGACTTGAATTAAGCAAAAAGAAAGAAAAAAGAAAAATTTAGCTTGATTTAAGGATAAAATCTTGAATTAAGCAAAAAAAAAAAAAAAAAAAAAAAATCTTCAATTAAGTTAAAAAAAAATCTTCAATTAAGCCAAAAAAAAATCTTCAATTAAGTTACAAAAATGTTCGATTAAGCAAAAACAAAAAAATCTTCTATTAAGTAAAAAAAACAAAAAAAAAAAAACAACCTTCAATAAAGCAAAAAAAATCTTCAATTAAGCAAAAAAAAAAAATTTGAATTAAGCCAAAAAAAAATCTTCGATTAAGTAAAAAAAAAAATCTTGAATTAAGCCCCCCCCCCCCCCCAAAACAATCTTCAATTAAGTAAAAAAAAAATCTTCAATTAAGTAAAAAATCTTCAATTAAGCCAAAATAAAACTCAAATTTAGCAAAAAGATCTTGAATGAAACCAAAAAAAATCTTCAATTAAGTAAAAAAAAATCTTCAATTAAGCCAAAAAAATTATTCAATTAAGTAAAAAAAAAAAAAAAACTTCAATTAAGCAAAAAAAAATATTCAATTAAGTAAAAAAAATCTTGAATTAAGCCAAAAAAAAATCTAGAATTAGCAACTTAAGTTTTTTTTTCTTTGTTTTAGTGCAAAAAATAACATTAAATTATGAAAATATTTACATTTACAAACTATCCTGTGACACTAAAATGTGAATAACCTGAACAAATATGAACAACCTGAAATGTCTAAAGAAAATTAAGCAAAATTTTAAAAATTTTTCTTCCTGTTCCTCAGTGTTTAGTGTAGATCTGATGCATAATGCACATGGACAAATGATAAGCTGAGGAATAATATTGTTTAAATTGCACTGAATTTTCTTACATTTTTTAATTTAAATTTCTTTTTTTTTTTTTTTTTTTGGATAGTTTATAAAAGCAAGTAATTTTCATAATTTAATGGAGTTTTGTTTTTTTTTTTACACTAAAACAAAGACAGAAATTTGGAGTTGTCATTATTTATAGGTTATTATGTTATTATTTTTCTGGTCCGGCCCACTGCAGATCAAATTTAGCTGAATATGTCCCCTGAACTAAAATGAGTTTGACACTCCTGGTTTACAGTCAAGCATCCTCTGAGATTCATAGAAAGAGGAAACACGGTAGTTAAAGTCCCAAAACAACAACAAAGTAGAGTTTGGAAGTGAATTACAGACGTAAAAGAGTTCTATTTGTTTGTACTTGTATTCAACACTTCCTGGTACAGATAGGTGTGGTTGTTACTGTGTAGTCTAACTGCAAAAAAACTACATATATGAGTAATTAACACTTTAATGATAGTGGTCACTACAGTGGACAGCTGTTCAAAGCTGTTCTTTTTTTTTTTTTTTCTTCATTTATTTGTTTATTTCGAGCATTTATAGAATACAAATTCACAATTCCCAAAAAAAAAAAAAAAAAAAAAAAATCATTCATTTATACATAAAATAAAAAGGAATGGGAAGAAGAAAAACTTATTTAATCCCACCCCAAAAACAACTTACTAAAAAAAAGTATATGGTGGGTTGAGAGAAACAATCACAATACATAAAGGACATGACAAACTGTGAAGCTGAAACTGAAGCACTGTGGTACTGTTTATCTTTCAAATGTTCATTGTGGTCAGTTTAAAATTAACATTTATTTGCAACATAGTATAGCAAGTGATCAAAAACAAATGATTTATAGCAAAAAAAAAAAAAAGGCTCCGTCTTGCCAGAAATTTGTGACATTAAAATGGGGTCATGAGCCAAAAAAAGATGGGAACCACAGAATTAAAATGTTTACTAGACTCATGACCTGCTTTTTTTAATTTTTTTTTTTTTATATATATACTTTATTTTCATTTGTTTTATCAAGAGACAATACAACACAGAAACTAGGGGTCACTGGTTGAACACAAAATATTCAAATGACACACAGTAGTAATTATGCATGCTTTTGTTTATAGTTCAGCCATTTTCTCCAGCGATTTATGAAAATGTTTTCCTTCAGCCATAGGTAAAAGTCCATTTTTCCATACAGTAGATTTTCTCTATTATAGCCACTGATCCTCACGTGGTGCAGCAGTTTTGAGCCATTTCCTTGTAATGGCCTTTTTGGAAACAATTATAAGAATTTTAAAGAGCTATTTGTCTTCTTTCTCTAATACATCTCCAGGTAGCAGTCCCAGCAAAAACAAAAACAAAAAAAACTTGGGGTCCTTAGGAATTGTTAAAGTCATAATAGCCTCAATCATTTCAAAAAAGCCTTTCACAGAAAGACTTCAATTTTGTACATGTCCAGAAAATGTGAGAGTGATTAGCACTTGTGCGCCTACACTGTCTCCAGCAATATTGTTGATGTAGACTTATGACATGCTTTTAGTAATCTGGTGACAAGATAAGATAAGATAAGATAAGATTTATTGGTCCCACAGTTTAGAAAGTAGAGATAAAAAATGAAACAATTAATGAAAAAACACATCGAAATTAAGAAACATTATATAGTAAATAAAAATTACAATTAAAAAAGTATTCCAGTATGTTAATACATATATGTTGGTGGGGAAAAAAGGTTAAATAGCTGCTTAATTCAAGCAAAAAAATCTGCCAATGGAACAAGTGAAAATTTTCTTGGTAAGATTTCTTGAAATAAGATTTTCAAGCTCTATTGTCTAAAAATAAGTTCTTATATCTCACTGGAAAGTTACTCTTTTGGTGATTATGTCTTATTTTAAGTGTGATGAGATATTTTGACTAGAAATGAGAAAAATACACTTGGTAAGATTTTGATTTTTGCAGTGTACTTAAAGATGTTGATATTCCAAAGCGTCACCAGCAGGGGGAGGTCGCACACAATTAGGGTTAGTAAAAACACCAACAAACAAGTGGTGCCAGGAACAACAAACCCCGCCCCTCGCACGTATTGTAGCTTATTTTGGCATCAATCCAACTGATGTCATCATGTCTATCATGTGCTGATGTCAGTATACTGTATATATGTGCCAAGTTTGAGGTAAACTGAGAAAAAATTGATGTTTTATAGACATTTGAAATTTCAGCCATTATAAGCAAATGGCAGAAAAAAAAAGATTTAAAAAAAAAATCATAAAAAATTTGAACCTTGACCTGCTTTTCCTAAAATGCCTCTTATTTTAACAGTTGCTTAAAATAACAGTGTTTTACAATCTTCACGTGCTGCATCAGCTGATAGTTTACATTATAGCTCTGTTAGATTAGCTCTGTTTTTAAACAGAAAACAGCTACAGTAAAACCACAAATCACCTCTGTTTTCTGTACAGTTGGTGTTGTCAAAAGCTGAACAAAAGATCTGTTTGGAATCATCCAAGCAAGGTCGAACATGGGAGACTGGCAGAGTGACTCACAACTCCCTCTAGTGGTCACATAAATCTAACTTGAATAAAATTACTCAAGTACTATCAGCAAAATGTTGTTAAAGTCTGTGCAATTTCCCTGTCAGTGTTTTCTATCATGTCTGATAATTCTGAATAATTTTACTGTTGTATTCCTGTATATGTTGTATTTTATTTATATACACATTTACTATATTGACTATGTTTTACATATTGCCACTGGATTTTCTTTCTGGATTCTATTTTTGTGTTGAATTTCTTCCAGTGTAAAATGGGACATTTATTTTGTATTTCATGCTGTATTTATATTGTGAAGTTCTTCTTTTAAGTGGTGCCTTTAAAGCACTTTGTAACTGCACAATATAAATAAAAATAGCTATAAATGTATGCTGGGGTGCTGTAAAGGGGGGTAAATATGACAAATTCATGGGGCCCAGCATTCCCAGTGGGTCAGTGGAGGTTAGACGTTGTGAAAATTTCATGTAAGCTCCGGAGTAAAAGAGAGGCATAGAAGTCGGGAGTCGGACGTCCAAAGTTAAGTGTCACTTCGGTTTCATGCCAGTTACAGCACTTGTAGAACACACCTGTATATGGATAAGTGAGTGATGATGATGATGATGAAGGCAGGACAGAGGCAGGACCACAGCAGCAGGTCGAGAGATGATCCAGGGAAAACCTGTGAGGCAATAAACCACAGAGACTCTGGTGAAGAAGACAGTTTTAAATTATCCCAAAGGCATCAATTAGTGATATGTGAGGCACACAAATCCAAACTAGGGTGGCCCCTCCCCCCAGGCTCCCCAAGCACTCTAAGTGCAAGGAAATGGATGTGCAAATTGGCAATGGGAAAAATAAAAACTGTAAAAAGACTTGGTGGGGAAAAATATTTAGTGGAGAAAAACCAACCAGGAAAAAAATTTAAAGGGGAAAAAAACCCAGGAAAAAAATGTTGTGGAAAAAAACAAACAAACAAACAAAAAAACAGGGGAAAAAAATTACTGGAAATAATAATAATAATAATAATAATAATAATAATAATAATAATAATAATAAAAATAAATAAATAAATAAATAAATAAATAAATAAATAAATAAATACAGGACAAAATTTAGTGAGAAAAAAAAAATTAGTGGGGGGAAAAAACCCAGGAAAAAAAATTTAGTGGGGAGAAAACCAGGAAAAAATTCAGTGGGCCAAAAAAAGAAAAAAGAAAAAAGAAAAAAAACATGAAAAAAAAATTGTGGGAAAAAAAAAATGGAAAAAAATTCACATCACACTAGTCCTCATTTCCTGTGACTGGATCCCCATAAAATATAAAACTGATTTCAAGATACACGACACATGATGGAGATAAATGGCACTGTATGACATGACAATAGACCATGAAATAAGTTATTAGACAGAAAGAAAGAAAGAAAGAAAGAAAGAAAGAAAGAAAGAAAGAAAGACCTCAGTTATAAGGACTACTGAAATTAAAATAAAATAAAACACGAAAATAAAATGTCACTATCATGATGGACGTGTATGTTGAATACACAAGCCGGAACTTTTTTAGGCTAGTTCTGAAACAACCCGGACCGTATTTTGAAACGGACCTATGCCGTAAACATCCGCTAATGGCAAATACATGCTAAAAATAACAAAAAATGACACTAACCAAGATTGTATTAGTTGTTTAGTGGTGTCGGTGAGAGGCTAGACGTAGGATATTAAAAAATGACTGAAGCCGCTTTAGAGGAAGTGTCAGTGTTATCCGCTATTTACTGTGGAGAAGGAGAATTTAAACTCATCCAACAGTCTGGTAAGTGAATGTAACAAAGATAGAAAGACTACACAGGGGTAGTATACGCACCCATTTACTCTGAAATAAACCTTTATTCCACTCAGATGACCAGGCATATGAGGTAACTGTCTGAAATGAATGCCATTTTTTTGGGACTCACTTTGAATATCGGGTTTTAATTTAATTATAAAATGTTCTCTCTTAAATAATGCAGCACTAATTTGAACTTCAAAAAGTAGCAAGACATTTTTTAGGAGGTTATTTTTTGTTTTACCAGGATTTTTCAGGGTCCTAAAATATTAACATGAAACATTTCGTTAAGAAGGACATAGGCATATAAAATATGAGATGAAATTAATTTAACATAAATGTCGTTAACCTCTAGTAAAAATGTCAGAGGATAACTTCTTTCCTTTTTCGTTAGAGAAATGTAATGTTGTCCTTTGTCATTAAGAGTTAATAAAATGAGGGGGTAAGCAGCGCCCCCTACTGGCCATAAGAGCTTACAGCACCTAGTATTCCCAGGCGTTCTCCCATTCAAGAACTGACCCTGTTCTGTTTCCGAGATCAGACAAGATCGGGTGTGTTCAGGGTGGTATGGCCGTAAGTGAAGGTCAGCAGTCTGTTCACTCTATTTATAGATTTCTTTTACAGATTCACAGGCTGCTTGCAGATATTTACAGTGATACTCAGAGTATAAGCAGAGATCATTTAAACTTTTACTTGGGGAACTCTATTATTATCCCATATAATTATGTTATTATGACATTAAAAATCCAGAAGCACAATGCATCATTAACTACTTATGGAGCATATTGGTGCTATTGAGCTGTACTATTGTAAGTACTCTTCAAAAACCCTTTCTTCGACACTTCAACAACAAACAACCTCTGTATGTCTGTTGTGTGGACTGGAATTCTGGAAGACGACAATTGTATTGTCTTTTGAAATGAGTCAAAGACAGTTTGATCCATGGGAGACTTGAGGGTGCAATATAGTTTTTAGATTCCCCAGTAAACATTATTTAAAATGTCCTTGCTACCTTTTGTGGGTTTTACTAATTCCCGATGTTGCATGGTTCATTTCATGAACACAACCATCTTATAAAAAACAGACATTGTTTTGAATGAAAATGCATTTTGACTTACAGGGTGGGGAAGCAAAATTTACAATTAACATTGAGTTGTTTTTTCTCAGCAGGCACTACGTCAATTGTTTTGAAACCAAACATATATTGATGTCATAATCATACCTAACACTATTATCCATACCTTTTCAGAAACTTTTGCCCATATGAGTAATCAGGAAAGCAAACGTCAAAGAGTGTGTGATTTGCTGAATGCACTCGTCACACCAAAGGAGATTTCAAAAATAGTTGGAGTGTCCATAAAGACTGTTTATAATGTAAAGAAGAGAATGACTATGAGCAAAACTATTACGAGAAAGTCTGAAAGTGGAGGAAGCAACAAAAAACGTACCAAAGCTTTTATTAAAGCTCTCAAATCCAAAATCCTAAAGGATCCAACCAAATCCATGAGAAAAATGGCAATTGAACTTGAGGTAGACAACAAGACCATTAGAAATGCAGTAAAATATGATTTGAAGTTAAAATCTTACACAAGAACACCAAAACACTTGTTGACAACAGCAACAAATCCAACTTTAGCAATTTTTGGGAATCATTTTTATGGCTGCCTTCTAGCCCAGATCTAAACCCTCTGGATTATGCTATTTGGGGCATTTTAGAACATGCTACCAATAGAACATCACACAGCAATGTCGACTTTCTTAAAGATACTATTAAAGAAGAATGGGAGAAGTTGTCACCCGAATATTTGAGGAACACTTGCGCAAGTTTCAGGAAGCGTGTGAAGGCAGTTATTGAGAAAGAAGGAGGACACATAGAAAAAAAACATTTTCTATTATGTCAATTTTCTTGTGGCAAATAAATTCTCATGACTTTCAATAAACTAATTGGTCATACACTGTCTTTCAATCCCTGCATCAAAATGTTGTAAATTTTGCTTCCCCACCCTGTATGTATTGAAATCTGGCGGTGTCCTCGTTGCTTTGGTTTGTGATCATTTATTTCATGTTCATTATTTCTTTCTACTGCTCTAACATCACTGTTTGTCTTCTTCCAGCTCACGATGGGATTATGGTCCAAATCAGCAGTTCTGTTAGAGGTCACAGCGTGAATCTGTTGTTCCACATGCCCCCAGGTTACCCCGCCTGTCCCCCAGACATCTCGGTCTCTTCCTCTGGTCTCTCTAGGACTCAGTGTCACAGCATCAGACAGAAGCTGCTGGATCAGGCTGCAGCTTTACCGCCAGATGAACCTATGGTCCATCAGCTTGTTGAGTGCTTACAGGTACACAAGTGGTACCTCCAGTGTAAGAAGCCTTGATTCAGTGTATCATGCTTATTGAAGTGCTATTGACATGACCTTGAAAAGTGTGTACGAACCCTGCATATAGTAGATATTTTGGAATTGGTTGTGTAATACCCCAAAATTTGACATAAATAATGCAGTGAACATGTGCTGTGTGAACGACAGAGTGTGGAAGTGACAGAAGCCCACAGAGGACATGAGCAGGAGGTGAGACCCAGTGAACAGGAGCAGGGGGAGGAGGAGTGGACCGCCGTGCTGGCGCTGGACCACATGCGGTCTCGGAACCGGTACATCACACTACTGGAGCACTGGAGCAAACAGCTGCAGTTAACTGGGACGTTATTACTGGGACGAAATATACTGATAATTCTGCAGGGATCCAGAGCCAGCATCAAGGTGAATGAATGAGTAGATTTTATAAAATGACCCTATGGACACATACTTTACTTAGATTTTTAATTGCATACATGTAAGACCTATACATATTTGATTTGAAAATAATTATAGGCATGAAATGTTAATATGGTTAAATACATGAAAACCAAACATAAATACAGTTTATATAAATTCTTCTGCTTGCAACTAAACTGAACCGATCTTTGAATCTGTGGTGAGGACTGGTTTCTGTTTCACATTTTATACCAAATTTTTATACCAGATCTGAGCTCCACTTTTTGTTTCAGCCAGTTGGAGTCTTCTTCCTGTTTAGAATAACCCCTTTGCTGTAAATGCTGTGATTTGAGACAATGTGAACCAAAAGACAGAGTATAATATGAAATTGTAAATATTTTCTATCATCACACAGGTTTAAAAGAGACTACAAATTCCTTGTGCATTCTGGACTACTTTTGCATGCATATTACCCAGGAAAAGTACACGAAAGCTGATGGTACATATTTTTAATATAGTATTCAACAGCAAACCATTTATCTAATATCAGTAATAAAAATGATTAAAACTGCATGATATAACACTAGTTTGCACTTTATAAAAGCAGCAAGAAATTGTTCAGGAGGTTATCTTCAGGGTCCAAAAGTAATTGAGCAGCTTCAAAACATGTTTATTTACTCAATTCATTCATTTAATGTGAATGTTCTTAGGCTTTTTGTTAAAATGCCAGGATAATATCTAGTCATTTTCATTAGAAAAATCGAATGTTGTCTTTTGTCATTAATCCTTTATAGGTCACTCATAGACATACTCTGAAATTCAAAATGTCAACCTTAGCGTGTTATCGGAGGACATAACAAGGCTTTATTACTGATGTGAAATTTTTCAAAGTTTTTTTTATCTAGAAAATCAAGGTCAATGAACTTACCATATTTGCTTATTATTATCATCATATTATATTAGCTTATTTATTCCTCACTTGTAAGTGGCAAAAAAGAGAAACACAAGTAAACTGAAGTAACATGCATTTTAGATCATCACTTTTACCACATTACAACAACATAAGAACTGATCCAGACCCCTGTCCACATTCACATTCTCCCTTTGAACATCATTCCTTACATTAGTACCATTACTTCATGGTACCTAACAAAGCAGGTACACTCATTGTTCATGCAGAGGTGGACCTTACAGACCCTGTAGACCACATTGGACCTGAGATTGTTGACTCACTGTCCTCACTGTAACTGTTGTTGTCACTATTTTGTAATATATGCGGAAATGACCAAAAATAGTCACTTGCCTTGCACTTGATAAAGGGTTAAGAATGAGTAATATGAGTGGGGAAATAGCTCTCCCTGCTGCCCAGAGGGAATAGTGTAAAAGCTGATCCATACCTGGTATTCCCAGGCAGTCTGCTATCCAAGTACTGACCCTGCTTAAGTTCTGAAATCAGACGAGATCAGGGTGGTATGGCCGTAAGCAATTAAATATGAAACATGCACCCTATTTATAGATCAGTGTCAGGAGTGAGTCTTCTTTGAGGTTCATTATGTTATTATATCTCTGATTGTCTGTTTTCAGGAGTTCTGCTGCCTTTTAAAGACAGTCAAAGTGGACGTGGATTCCTCAGGCAAGAAATGCAAAGAGAGAATGATGAAGGTTCTCACTGAAGCTCCTTCGTTGTCATCCCATGAACATCGGTATGGACACAACACTCTAATGTGTCAGAAGAAAATAATGTTTGTTCATATCAGTGTCAGAAGCTCACATTTGGTTTCTCTTCTGGTTTCTGTGTCAGTCTGCAGGGTTTTGTAGTGAAGGACTACCAGTCTGCATCAGAGCTGACTGCAGCCTTCCAGGAAGTCCATATGATGGACGTCTACCAGCAGATCCTGTTGTCATTGTGAGACTGAACAGAAACTGACATGGAGACAGAAAATGGACCAATGGACTCATCATCTCATTGCTGATGCCTCTTAGAAGTGTTTGGTTTTAAGTAAAATCATGGACCGATATGGATGAACACACCAAATCTAGTTGTTATATTGACACTGGGCCTTTCACAACTATCAAGTATTTGTCTTTATGCAAAAATTTAGGTTAATCACATTTGTTAGCATGATTGTGATAATTGTCTATACTGACTTGTATAAAACAGCTCAATTAAAATTTAAACATATGTTGTGGTCCATCATGATCGACATATTATCCACCATCAGAGAATTTACTGATGCTCTTTTAAAATATGAATATATCTGCTGAAACTGTCACTAGCTGACAAAATGACATGAAACAGAATAAATGTAATCAAAATCTGCACGACAGTTGTGGTGTTCAAAGACTAAAATCCAGAAAGAAGTAATATTCGTAATTCTGACCTAGTGTAAAATAACAAAAAGGAGTGTTCTTCTTTGCCAGGTAAACTGTGTGAATGAAAACATATGACTAGAATTCTGACTCAACCGGCATGACAAGAACAGGGGAAGATATGGTTCAGGTTCTAATCTCTCAAAATGCCCAATCTCATCATCAACCTCCTTCAGACACTGAATATACGCAAAAACTGCTATTTCCAGCTTGGTTCCACGATTTTGGTGAATTCCTTCCAGGCTGGTATGTTCATCTTGACTCTTTTAGAGATTATTTAGATCACTTTGTTTGTCCTTTGCCACTTTAATACTGAATGATTAAGATTTCACATAGGGGAAAACCTGCTCTTCAGCGTGATTAAATCTATTAAGAGGGTGAATATGACAGTGGCACTCGCTTACGACCATACCACCCTGAAAACGCCTGATCTTGTCTGATCTTGGATGCAAACTAGAGTTGGGTCTGGTCAATACTTAGATGGGAGACTGCCTGGGAATACCAGGTGCTGTAAGCTTTTACCCTCTTCTTTGTGCCCAGCACAGGGTGCTGCTGCTTCACCCATCGACGAGAGGAACTCAGAGAGTGCCATGGAGACAGGGACCAAAAGTCTGGATGCGTGGAAAGGAAAGACACGAGAAGGAGAGGGTGGTGCTGTTGTCACTTCAGCCGTTTGCCCCCTTTCCAGCCAAAAGCAGTCAAGACAAACCCCCACCCGACACCTGCAAAGGTTTTTACTGTTTCTGTTAAGCCCTTTCAAAATGCCAATACTTTTCCTTTGTCCACACTGAATGAATCCAAAAAAGGAGAGGTTTAGAAAGTGTCAACAAAAAAATGTGCCCATACAGAAATTGTCTTTACAAAGATCAATAAAGGTAAAAAGTTATAATACTCTCCTCTTCACAAAGACTCCCAGGTTTTAGCCTCCGTCGCCATCATAGCTTTCGTTTTTCAGGAATGAATTCATTTGTATGTTTCTCTTGTTGATCAACTGTTGGTTGGTGAAGCAGCAGCAGCAGCCTCTGCTGGTCACACAGAAAAGTGTCAAAGCTTACTGCACCTGGTATTCTCAGGCTGTCTTCAATCCAAGTACTGACCAGGCCCGACCCTGGTTCGCTTCCGAGATCAGACGAGATCGGGCATGTTCAGGGTGGTATGGCCGTAAGTGAGTGTGTCTGTCCTTCTCTCCCTTTTTATAGATTCAGTGCCGCCGCATGTGAGCGGAAGAGGTTCCAAAGGAATCTCAAAGACTTTAAGGTCTGACACCCGATACGCTGACTGCACCAAACACAGAGGTTTGCAACATTACAGAGATAGAAGTCATTACAGGAGGATAACAAAACCATGGTGTCACAACACATCTGAGGGTTACCTCCTGAAACTTTGCTTTCACTGTGGCCGTAAGCGTCCAACTGCCATATTCCCCCTCCTTCAGACACTGAATATACACACAAACTGCTATTTCCAGCTTGGTTCCACGCTTTTGGTGAATTCCTTCCAGGCTCGTATATTCATCTTGACTCTATTACAGATTATTTAGATCACTTTATTTGTCCTTTCCCACTTTAATACTGAGTGATTTAGATTTCACATCTGGGAAAACATAGGGGAAAACCTGCTCTTCGGTGTGATTAAATCTATAGAGGGTGAATATGACAGCTACACTCGCTTACGGCCACTGTTATGCCCAGCTCGTATGAGTGCATAACAAAAGAAGGGAAGGTCTGCACAGTGACAATTAAAGATAATGTAATTTTAATAAAGATACTCAAATCAAACTTACTCAGATGAAAAAATCAGCAATCAGTGGTGAGGTGTAGGGTGTGTGGATGCAGGTGAGAACAAAGAAACCAAAAGAACCAAACAAACATAACCAAAAATCAAACGGCCATGCTGGAAGCCCAGGTGTCATCAGCCATGCAGGAGGGAGAGAGAGCTATCTTGGTTTCCAGCACACTTATATAGGATCTGGCCAGGTTCGTCAACGAGCAGGGCGGAGCCAACCAGAGCTAAAATGGAGGAGTACAAAGAGAAACACAGGCAAAATGGCCGACAGCCATCACACACCCCCCATAAACACAAGACCCCACGAACAGTTTCTTAGTGTAGCATCAACAAGGTGCCCTAGAGAGTGCATCAGCCATTACATTATCACAACCTTTAATGTGACAAACATTCAGTGTGTAAGGCTGTAAAAATAACAGCCATCTCATAAGCCTACTATTGGCATTGTGCATGCTACTCAAAAACGTAAGTGGGTTATGATCAGTATATACAGTCACCGGCTGTGAGGACCCAACATACACCTCAGAAAACTTTAAAGCCCAAATTAAAGCCAGGGTCTCCTTCTCAATAACTGAATAGTGCAACTGGTGACGATTAAACTTACGAGAGAAGAAGCACACAGGATGGTCAAGTCCCCCCTCCCCTTCCTGGGTGGAAGACTGGAGCTGCAAGCACTGGAGCGGAGCATATCAAAGTTTTCACACATTCAAAAGCATCTTGACAGGAGGATGACCAGACAAAAGGCGTATTCTTCTTCAGCAGGTTAGTCAGCGGAGCAACCACAGTGGAGAAGTTGGGACAAAAGCTGCAGTAATACCCCACTAACCCGAGGAACCTCATCAGCTCTTTCTTGGATGCTGGCACTGGATAGTGAAGCATAGCCTCCACCTTAGCCTGCACCGGACGGACCTCCCCCTGACCAACCACTTTGCACAGATAGGTAACTGTCGCTTTAGCAAACTCGCACTTTGCCAAATTAACAGTTAAGTTTGCCTGTGTCAACCTGTCGAACACTGCCCCCAACCGCTGAACATGAGCTTCCCATGTGTCACTGAACACTATCACATTATCCAAATAAGCTGAACACCCCTCCAACCCAGCTAAGATTTTATTCATAAGTCGTTGAAACGTGGCTGGAGCATTTCGGAGGCCAAATGGCATTACAGAATAGGAAAACAGACCCCATGGTGTAATAAAGGAAGAAATCTCCTTGGCCCTGGCTGTCAGTGGCACTTGCCAATAACCTTTTAGAAGGTCCAGCTTGGTCACAAATTTTGCCCCACCCACCTGATCAATGCAATCCTCAATCCGAGGAAGAGGGTAACAATCAGGCTTGGTGACTGCATTAACTTTTTTGAAATCAGTGCAGAACCTGTCTGACCCATCTGCTTTATTTGCTAATAGACATGGAGAAGCCCATCCTGAACATGATGGCTCAGCCAACCCATGCTGCAATAGATACTTCACCTCCCCCTCCATATGCTCTCGCTTCCCCACTGGCATCCTGTAAGCACACTGCCTTACTGGCAGGGCATCCCCCACCTCTATGTCATGGTCAATCAGATTGGTGCGAGTTGGTGTATCTGAAAAAAATAGACAAGTGAGATGAGATCAACTGTACTAGATCCTCTTGCTGAGTCCCTGCCAGATGATTAAACTGACTGGGTAGACTGTCTAAATACTCTGAGTTTTTAAGCTTCCCAGTCAAAATAGGATCAGAGGGTACATCAAAATCATCTGAACACCCAGCCCCAACTGCGGCCACTGACTTAGTCTCAACCCCATCCACAGTCAGCAGATCACTCTCCTTTCTGTTTGAGGGAGAAAAATAAGGCTTCAACAAATTTACATGACACCACTGCACTTTCTTCCTTCTGTCAGGTGTAACAATCAAGTAGTCCCGGTCAGACATCCTGCTCTTCACAACATAAGGACCACTGAATCTTGCCTGAAATGGTGAGCCAATCATCGGCAACAAAGCCAGAACCTGGTCCCCTGGCTCAAACAGCCGGAACTCAGCTTTCTGGTCAAAAACCTCTTTCATTTTCCCCTGAGCCCCACCCAGGTTCTTATGAGCAGCAGCACAGGCCATGTAAAGTCGACGGCGAAAATCATTTACATAGTCCAAAACATTCTCAGGAGGTTCCCTAGGTTTCAAGTCAGCCCCCAGCACTGCTAGTGGACCCCGAACAGCATGCCCAAACACTAACTCATTGGGACTGAACCCAGTACTGGACTGTGATACCTCCTTTTGCTAACAACAACCATGGCAGGCCTTCCTCCCACTCAAGGGAGAGCTCAGTGCAATAGGAACGCAACATAGATTTCAACGTCTGATGAAAGCGTTCCAAAACCCCCTGGGACTCAGGATGGTAGGCACTGGAGACACAATGCTCAACCTTCAACTGCTTCAACACCTGAGCAAAAGTGCAGGACATGAAGTTACTGCCCTGGTCAGTTTGTACAGTCTTCGGAACACCAAAAGTTGTAATAAAGGAAGTCAATGCCTTCAGCGCAGGTTTGGTTTTAATAGAGCGCAAGGGAAATGCTGCAGGATAACGTGTACTCTTACACATGACCGTCAACAGATACTGGTTACCAGCCTTACCCCATGGAAGCGGTCCTACACAGTCCAGCAGCAGATATTCAAATGGCTTCTAAACAACAGGAATGGGATAGAGTGGAGCTGGCTTGATTTTCTGATTGGGCTTGCCTGTCAACTGACATGTGTTACAGGTTTTACAGTATGCAGCAACATCCTTCTTCAGACGAGGCCAAAAGAAGTGGCGAAGCACCTTATCATAAGTTTTCTTCACCCCAAGATGGCCTCCCACACCATCATGAGAAGTGCTTAACACCAGATCCCTGAACCTCAAAGGAACCACAACCTGAATCACACTATCAACTTGCACTCCCGCTACAACTCTGAGCCACTTCCTCAACAGTAGACCATCACTGAGAACATAACCCCCTGAGGCATTTCTGAGTCTACTCTCTGAACCAACCAGTTCAAACAAAGGCTTCAGAGTGGTATCCACTGCCTGTTCTTTAACCCACTCCTCTCTAGAGACTTCAGGTAAAAGGACAGAAAAATTACACAAATCCTTTACCTCTGTAAGACCTGCCTGAGAACACTGGTTCTGCTTTGACATAGCCTTACTCTGGGCCCTAGTTACCACATAGGAAGAGAAGACTGTAGAGTGCTCTTTAGCACCCTCTGCAGGATCTCTAGACCCTTGCAAGACTGACCCCTCATATCTCAATCTCCCTCATATGGACCATTTTTCCAAATCCGAGCCCCTGCTAAATCATTCCCTAGGATGATGTGCACACCCTTAATGGGCAACTAAGGACGGACGGCCATGTCAACTTCCCCACACACCAATTCAGAGTCTAAATGAAAACGATGCACAGGAACCCACAGTGGAACCATCCCCACACCAAGGACAGGAGCTTTAGCCCCAGTAGCTGTACTGGCTGAAAATGGCAGAATATAATATGATAAGAAGATAAGACTCTGTGTGGCACCTGAGTCCCTCAGAACCTTAACAGGAACTTTTCCCTGTCCCATCAAAGACACAAAACCGTCAGAGACGAAAGGAGCATACAAGTCATCTATAAGCTTAGATGGTAGAGACTCTGGTGGAGGAACAGTTGTGGGCCTAGTAATGTGAAATGTAGATGAAATCAAGCCAGCTGGCTTCACATATACACTAGGAACCACAGATTTCTGACCAGCCCCACTCAGAGGACACTCCCCTTTCCAATGTCCCTTGTTTCTACAAACATGGCAGGTTTTGACTGGATCAAACTTGCCATCCATACCAGGAACTTGTCTGCCCCCCACCTGAGAAACTTCATGACCTTCTGAAGGCTTACTAGGCCTAGGCCTCAAACTCCCCCTCCACTGTCCCTCTCGATGACCCTGACCAATTGTGGAACAACTGCCATGTGTTAAAACATATTCACCTGCCAAAACCGCAACTTCCGCAGCTGTTGTAACCTTCTTTTCAGTGATATAAGTAGCAATATGGGCTGGTACTGAACCCTTAAACTGTTCCAACACAATCAGATTATAAAGACCTTCATATGTATCCACTCCTGGGGCTGAACACCAACGATTGAAATGGGTTGAAATGTCTTGAACAAATTCAACATGAGTCTGCTGATCCCTTCTCTTCCAGTTCCTAAACTGTTGCCTGTAGGCATTAGGCACTAGTTCATAGGCCTTAAGGACTGCAGCTTTTACCTTAGCATAATTGACACCTTCAACAGGACTAAGAGCAGAAAAAGCTCTCTGGGTCTTCCCCGTGTAATGGAAATATTACTTATATCCATATATATTCATATATATTTCATATATCATATAGGCTTCTAACTCTATTTCAGATATATTCATGTCACTGTGTATTATAGAGCAGTTTGGACCTCTGTGTGTTGTGTCCACAGTAGAAGGCCAAACCCACATTTCTCACAGGGGTCTTATCTTTAAGTTCCTGACACTAACCAAAACACTTTCCACACATCATAATTTTCTCATGGGAGACAGAAGACTACAGGGTGATTTGTATTTTTGGGTTCAGACCGTCTCAGTCTTCGTCTGAGGGGTATCTCTTTCTATGGAGCTCCAAATAAAGGGATTTCTTTGACACTGAATGTTTGATCTTATCCTTCATTATTATAGACGAATTAGTAGAGTAATATTTTTTCCGTAACACCCGTTAAGATACACTGCAGCATTAATGTTTGATGGATATCAGACCACCCCCTACTGCTTGCTACCCGCTCAAACAGTGCAAAAAATGTGTCAGGGTCCTTTTCATCAAATTTTGGCAGCAAACATAGACTCTCAGCCACATCAAATCCACGATGCCCCCCTGCAGCCTCACCTCTACCTTCCATCTGCACCTCCAACCTCAGCCGCTTCAACAGAAGTCGTTCCTTCTCCAAAGCAACTTCAGCCTTCAGCTTCTCCTGCTGCAGCTGAAACTGGAACCTCTCCCTTTCAAATTTAGCCTTTTCCTTCTCCATCTGAAGACACTGATCAAAAGACCAACTTTCATTAACAACACCTGGACTTTCCTGAGCAACTGGAGCTTGAACCACCGCCTCCAAAAGCTGGGCAGAGACCGCTAACCCCTCAACAATACCCCGAAGCTCCGACTTTTTTGGCATCTTCTCTGCTTTAGCCCAACCCAAATGCACAGCCAAATCAACCAAATCACCCACTGCAAATTGAGCTAAAGTGTCACGAGATGGCCGCTGGAGGAACTCCGAAACCAAAGAATTACTGTGTTCAGTATCCATGTTAACTTGACCTCAATCCAGCCACAGACAGAGACCTAACTCAAGGAAGAAGAAAAAAAAAAAACTCAGTTACACAGCAAAAACCACAGGGAGATTGAGTGATAAAGGAGCACCCCCTCATAACTGCCTAACCTTAACTGGCTAACTGCACCCTAGTCTTCATGTGCGCACTGGCGGCGGGTAATTATGCACCTGTAAACCGTCTGTATTGGGGAGACGACGTGTCTCAGCGAATACTTCGGGGTGCTCCCGAGACAACTGCTGCTAACCGCGTGGGCAACACATAAAAATAACAAACAGCCTTGAAAGACAAAAAAGAGAGCAACCCCTCCTTGTGAGAGAACTGCCACTAAAGCCTATCTGGGGGTAACACATGCTCCAGCCAGACAGCTCAATGTGACAAAGCTATCAAGCTACAACCTCCCCACAGCTCCACACTGTGTAACCTACAACCCTTCTTCCCCTTAAGCACACCTCAAACACAAGCCCCTAAAGAGAGAACTAGATTTTGCCTCCCTACCTGAATTAACATTACATTTAAAATCACTGTGAGCCTCCCCTTTGTTACTATCATTCCCAATTAACAGATGACAACAGGTTCAAAAGGACGAGCCCCCACTGTTATGCCCAGCTCGTATGAGAGCATAACAAAAGAAGGGAAGGTCTGGACAGTGACAATTAGTGATGGGTCTGGCAACACCGATGCGTCGGCACATGCGTCGAGCTCATGGAGCAAACCCCGTGTCGGTGCGCGTATCGCTTTAAGAAAGTCACGTGACCGATACAGGAACTGCATCGACCCCGCAAAAACACACCAAACTTTATTTATAAGGAAGCGCACCTGTCAACAGGATGCAACTGCTGAAACAATACAAATCTCACAGTTGGTTCTGGATATCTTTGTGGATTATGGAGCAGCCCCAGGGGAAACGCAAATTGTCTGCCGTGTGGGACCATTTTGATGTCCTATCGGAGAATAAGGTATTTATTTATTTCAATCTCCTTGTTTCACCCAGTTCCTCTCAGATTTTCTGTTCCATTGTTATTCAAATTCATTTCAAGGTAACTCTTAGTTTACTATTCACATTATTTTTTGCAGGTGAAATGTCACATTTGTTCGTCAGAGCTCTCGTACACCAACAAAAGCACCTCCTCAATGCTGAGACATTATCGGGCCAAGCATGAGAATGAAGTTCCCGACACACCCAGGAGAAACTCAGGTATACAGCCATTCTCTGACTTTCTCACAGTTGCTTTGTTGATAATTAAGCAGGAATCAGTAATTATTATTGATTTATTCTCCACTTCATGTTTAACAATCAAGCTTCCAGGAAGCAGTTGCTTGATCAGGCACTGCTGAACTTCATTCTCAAGGACTGCCAGCCTCTCAGCATTGTGGAGAGTGAAGGGTTCAAGGAACTGATTCAGGTCCTTGAACCCGCATATGTTTCGCCAACAAGAAAGGTTTGTGTGGAAGTTACATAAAGTAGTAGTTGATATAGCCAATTTATTTCATCTGAAATTTAAATGTATTGATTTGCTTTTGGTTTAATCTTCAGACCATCAAACAAATGGTGGCCAACAAGTACCAGGAGGAACGGGAACAAGTCAAAATGGAAGTACAGCAAGCTGTGGCAGTGAGTATAACAGCTGACATGTGGACATCTGTTAACATGGAGGCTTACTTGGCTCTGACCTGTCACTACATTAATGAGAATTTGCAATTGTGTTCATCAGTGTTGGGAGTGCAATACTTTCCACAGAGTCACACTGCAGACAATTTGGCCAAGGTCAAAAGAGGTAAGATGGAGGACTGGGCCATAACCAACAAAGTAAAGTGTTTTGTGACCGACGCAGCAGCAAACATGATAGCATCCACCAGACAGCTCCAAATTCGCCACTCAATTTGCATTGCACATAGTCTTAATTTATTAGTTAGGAAATCATGCGATCAGGTCCCCGCACTTACAGCCATCAGACACAAAGCTAGGCACATTGTCACATACTTAAGATCCAGCACCACAGCCAAGGAGAAGCTCGCTCAGGTGCAGCAACAGATGGGACGGCCAACTCTGAAACTCATCAATGAGGTGCCAACACGCTGGAACAGTACGTATGAAATGCTGTCAAGGCTGCATGATGAGAGGGAATCAGTGTGGGTATCTCTGGCCTCTCTAAAGACGGATTTGACTCCACTGACAGCTGATGAGTTCACCATCATAAGAGAAGCACTTCTAGTGCTTGCTCCATTCCATCAAGCTACAGTGGAGTTGTGTTACAGAGGCGAGTGTCAGGTTCAAAGGTCATCCCGATGATGAAAATGCTCGATCTTGCACTTGAGCGTCATGCTTCAACCTTGCACACACAGGCAGCCAGACAACTACACGAACACCTGAAGCGTCGAGTCACAGACACTGCTTCCAGTCTGGAGTCTATGAGCGTGTTAACCTTAGCAACACTTCTAGACCCCAGATTCAAATCATTTGGGTTCCGCAGTTCCTCCAGGTACACTGAGGCCGTAACCAGACTGCGATCTGAGTGTGCGCGTGTCATCGGGCGCACAAACGAGGCCCAGCCCGGACCATCATCACAGCTCTCTGCAACCACATCAGGCATGTTATTCATCATTATTATTAGTTTGTTTTTGGAAATTGTACTAAAATGCCAATTTTTTTTTTTTTTTTAGATGACCTGTGGCAGCACTTAGATGAAGAAGTGGGGAGAAATAGAAGAAGTGCAACTGCAGATGCTATCTCTGAAGTGCAGAGATACATAGCAGAGGGGAATATTGGACGGACTGAGGATCCTCTGGTATACTGGAAGTGCCAGCAGTGTGTATCCCAACCTCTTCCTGCTGGCCAAAGAATTCCTGTGTACGCCGGCATCATCAGTGCCATGTGAGCGTGTGTTCTCCATGGCAGGCGAAATAGCTTGCAAAAAACGCAACAGACTTAATTTTAAAACATTGGAAAAGCTTATTTTTTTTTATAAAAATTTGTAAAAACAAAAAGTCCACAAGCATCCTAATTCACATCATTTTCACTTGGATTTTCACATTATGATACATGTTCACATTATTTAAAGATATGGAATAATACAATATGAATGCAAAGACTTAAATGATATTATTGTATACACTAGGTCATCAAATCAGTGTCAGTTCAGTCTGTCAAGTAGGTTGCCTGCAGGGATTTTTAAAGTCCAGCAGGTGTCAGTATTCAGTAACACAGTATCAACACAGTGTGTCATTGTGTTGACACGCTTCATGAGGCCTCATCGACCCATCACTAGTGACAATTAAAGATAATGTAATTTTAATAAAGATACTCAAATCAAACTTACTCAGATGAAAAAATCAGCAATCAGTGGTGAGGTGTAGGATGTGTGGATGCAGGTGAGAACAAAGAAACCAAAAGAACCAAACAAACATAACCAAAAATCAAACAGCCATGCTGGAAGCCCAGGTCTCATCAGCCATGCAGGAGGGAGAGATCTTGGTTTCCAGCACACTTATATAGGATCTGGCCAGGTGTGTCAACGAGCAGGGCGGAGCCAACCAGAGCTAAAATGGAGGAGTACAAAGAGAAACACAGACAAAATGGCCAACGGCCATCACACCACACCATCCTGAAAACGCCTACATCTGTGGAGTTTTGAACAGAGTGAGTGGCTGCAGGAGACAGAGAAAGGCTTCCTCATCGTTTGTTTAGTGATTTAGATTGAGATTTTTTGTTTGGTGAGTTAATGTAGTTCTAATTGTTGTTTGTGATAAGCAAGCCCAGTGGTGTTTTTGCTGCACCGCTGGGAAGGTGACTTTAATTTTTTATTTCTCATCAATATGGATGGGAAAGGACAGCGGCGGCGTTTAACGCCAGAAAAAGGGTCATTAAAAATGAAAGAAACGAAGAATATGAAAAAGAACAACCAAATGAAGACAACGGCGAACAGAGGATTTGATGAAAATGAGAGTTTGAATGACCTGGCAGTGGATGATGTGACGGAAATGAATATGACAAAGGAAAGTGGCAACGAATATGACAATGGATCTGCGAAAACAAATGAGAAGGAGGTTGGAAAAGTTTTGGAAAATGAAGGACATGATGATACAGCAGGAGCGGAGGACGAGTTTACTGTGGTGGAAAGACGAAAAAAGAAACCGAATTGGAGCATGAAAGTGAACGATATAGTCAATGAGAAAGAAAAACTTTTGAATGAGAATGGAAAAGTGCAAAGAGAAAACAGAATGGAAGATGAAGAAAATGTGAAAATTAATGACAATGTTGAAAGAAACAATGAGAGAGAGACATAATGTGGATTACAACAGAGAATGGACTGTTCAGATTGAATGTGAAGGAATCAATGGACTGAACGTAATGACACTGATAAAGGAAACTGAGAAGGTGGTCGGCTGTGGAGCGCTGTTGGCTCTGAGACCCAGACCGAACAGACAGTATGAGGCCACCCTCAACTCAGAACAAGCCTGTGAAAGAATAGAGGATGGACTGACAAATGAAGGACAATATATTGAAGTTAAAAGGGTCCATAAATCAGAGGTTCTGGTCTCCTTTTTACATCTGTCACTTGACGACACAGAGAAGGAGATCCTAGACCGGCTTGTTAGATGGGGGGTTTTCCCCATCCTCCCTGTCAGAAGGAGGTTCTACCCAGACACCGACATGGCTGACAGCACCAGATTCCTGAAAGTAAGATTCCCGAAGGAGGTGGTTTCGCTCCCGTACAGCGCCCGGTTCGATACGGCGGACGGATCCCAATATTATAGGGTGATCCACAATAAACAAGTGAGAATATGCCGCCTCTGCATGAGCCCGGGACACGTTGTAAGAAACTGTCCAATTTTTGCATGCCGGGAATGCTTACAGCAGGGCCATTACGCACGGGACTGTGACGCCGCCAAATGCCCTGACTGTGGAAGAGCCATGATCCACTGTTCGTGCCTGTCTTCAGACAGTGAGAGCGAGAAGGAGCAGCAGGTGGAGGAGGAGGTTGAGCGGGTGGACAGTGACAGAGAAGGAGGATGTTTGGAGCCCCTCCCCCAGAACGACACGTCTGTCTCTGATCACGAGGTGGAAATGGACGTGGATCACCCTTGTGGACAGCCCCAGACAGAGCCGGTGTTCTGAAAATCCGTCCTACCTGCCGAGATATCCTACCAAGCCTCACTGCGCATGCGCACAACACAAATACGTAATCTCTCGGGGCTTGGTCAGAGATTTCTCCTACTGATCAGCTGTGAATCAGAAAAGCGGTAAGTGTTTAACGTTTTCTACTTAATTTAACCCAATGCCGATTTCTAGCCTTTGTTTGAGTCTTTGACCAACTCAACTAATTGTTATTGGCTTGTTTTGAATAATTAAGTTGTATAAGCTGTCTAAGCATAGTGTTATTTTGCAGACTAGGTCTGTCACGCAGTGTATGTACAGCACCGTCGTTTGATATCAGTGAAACTTCTGTTTGGAATACTTCTGTATTTCAGTCTTTCAGTCATTTGAATCAGCTAACTTATGCTGGGTAAACGTGTGAATTTAACCACCTATGAGAAACAATTGCATCGCCATGTTCAAGCTAGTGTTGAAGATTCAGGAATATGACCAATGTCAGAAAGTTGGCAAGCCTCTTACAGCTGTACAACCCTTGCAGTGCATTAAGGTAATAAAGTGGCAATGTATATATTACATTAAACTGGTAATGTGCCTATTACAATAATTACTATATACACACAGAGATTATTTTATTTCCATATCAGGTGTCTGCTGTATGGGAACTTGTTGGCATTGACCTCACTGGTCCCCTCCCAAAGACATCCAGTGGGTTTCAATATATACTTACTGCCACAGATTACTTTTCCACATGGGTAGAGGCCTACCCATTGAACACCAAGTCTGCTACAGAGGTAGCAGAGAACCTCTGCAAAATCATGTATCGTCATGGCTGCCCTGCCAGAGTCCTCTCTGACCAAGGCAGTGAGTTTGTCAATGAAGTAAGACTACTAACCAGAACTGGTCATCTTTGGAAAATGACTTTACGACCTGCTTCAGTGGTGTCAACAAATATTCTGCCAGTCATATATGTCTATGAGTGAGTAACTCACTAATTAGTTTTATTTGTCTTTTGAAGCTCAACACAAGACTGTGAAATACTTAAAATAGAGAGGACGGTCACAGCAGCCTACCATCCACAGACCAATGGTTTAGATGAGAAAACATGATGATAACATAAAAAGGTATATGCTATCATTTTATGTCACATCTATATGGCTTTCAAAACAACTTTATCATTTCTTGTGTGCTTTACTGTGCCTGCATTTAGAGCCCTTAGGAAATTAGTCAGTGATCAGCAAAACGACTGGGACATTTTTTTGGATGCTACACTGTTTTCCTTACGATCCAAAATTCACACCACAACAAAACACACCCTGTTCCAACTGATGTATGGAAGGGAAGTACGTTTTCCATCAGAGGTTCCTGCTGAGTTGCCGGTGAGTGTCTGGAGTCTTCTCTATACTAACACTGAGATGTAATTAAATACAGTGGTGTGTGTGTGTGTGTGTGTGTGTGTGTGTGTGTGTGTGTGTATGCATGCATATTTATGTATAAAGTTGCCTATTGTTAGTTATTGCAAATGATATTAGCACAATTATTAGTACTATTTGTACTTCACTACAGTGCAAATAGTTTTGCATTATTTTCTGTATCAACTGCCTCAACATTTGATGTTGTGGTACACAAACATTATTCAGAATATGCCATGATTGTTATTGGACAAGCCGATGAAAATAATTGGTTGTAGCTTGTGTTCTTTCAAATTGTGGCTCACATGCAATCTTAAATATTTGTTGTTTAAAAAAATGAATTTGCATAAATTGCTTCAAGTATTACAAAGTAAAGGAAATTTTCATGCAATGCATCAGATTTTTCATGTTGTAATTGTTAAAAAAAATTACAGCTTTCAACGATCATACTACCTGAGGAGTCTGCTTACACAGAGTTCAGTGCCTCAACAAGGCAGGCTCAAGAAAAGGTGAAGAAGTCTGGAAGACAATGTACGAGAGGGGCAAGAGAAGCAGGTGGCTGCATATGCCAGTAGAGTTACAAAAAAATATATAGAGGTCCATTACAAGGCAGGGGATGAAGTTCTTCTGCTTAATATGAGAAAGCGTGGGAGGAAAGGTGGAAGGCTTCAGCCAGACTTTTCGGGTCCTTACATCATTCAGGACGTCTGTGGCAAACGTGTTACACTAGAAAATTCTGATGGCAAAACCTTACACACAAAATACAACATCGATCACATCAAGCCTTACCAGAAGCCTGAGAGAAAAGGTTTTGTGAGGGCAGGAAGCCAGGAGGATTAGCCACTAACAGCCACAAGACCATCGGTAATAAGTTTTGCCAAAAAAGCTGAAGCTCACAATGTCACCATAATACATTATATTGACAAAAGTCTTCATCAGGCCCTTATGAAGACATACACTATATTGCCAAAAGTATTTGCTCACCTGCCTTGACTCACATATGAATTTCAGTGACATCCCGTTCCTAGTCTATGGGGTTCATTATGACGTGGGTCCGCCCTTTGCAGCTATAACAGCTTCAGCTCTTCTGGGAAGGCTGTCCACAAGGTTTAGGAGTGTGTTCATGGGAATTTTGGCCCATTCTTCCAGAAGCGCATTTGTGAGGTCACACACTGATGTTGGACAGAAGGCCTGGCTCTCAGTCTGCGCTCTAATTCATCCCAAAGGTGTTCTATGGGGTTGAGGTCAGGACTCTGTGCAGGCCAGTCCAGTTCATCCACACCAGACTCTGTCATCCATGTCTTTATGGACCTTGCTTTGTGCACTGGTGCACAGTCATGTTGGAAGAGGAAGGGGCCAGCTCCAAACTGTTCCCGCAAAGTTGGGAGCATGGAATTGTCCAAAATGTCTTGGTATGCTAAAGCCAAGCCCGGATTAACCATATGGGCAACTGGGCAATTGCCCAGGGGCCCGCGACCTCTGAAGGGCCCTGGGTAGCTCGGGCATAACGAAAATATCTGGTTATCTTTTGCTTATAAATGAAACTGTCTGCTGCCCGGAGCCATTGCACTGCACAGAAACCCTGCTCCTGCTGTCTGTGACCGTGAGCTGAGACCCTCTCCTCATTGGTCAGTCCAAAAAGCGAATCAGCGGTGACGCAAATCAACGTGCGTGCACTGAGCGGGATGTGAGACGTCAAGAACTATGCGACATACGTAAGCGAATCAAAACATTGCAAACATGGAGAAGCAGCTAAGTGGGAGCACCAAAGGAAAATTAAAAAAGGAGAGGGACATCCTGGGGTTGTGATGATGGGGCCCTTGAATATTGTTGCCCAGGGTACAATGAAGTGTTAATCTGGCCCTGGCCGAAGCATTCACAGTTCCTTTCACTGGAACTAAGGGGCCGAGCCCAGCTCCTGAAAAAACAACCCCACACCATAATCCCCCCTCCACCAAACTTTACACTTGGCACAATGCAGTCCAACGAGTACTGTTCTCCTGGCGACCGCCAAACCCAGACCTGTCCATCCGATTGCCAGATGGAGAAGCGCGATTCGTCACTCCAGAGAACGCGCCTCCACTGCTCTAGAGTCCAGTGGCAGCGTGCTTTACACCACTGCATCCGGCGCTTTGCATTGCACTTGGTGATGTATGGCTTGGATGCAGCTGCTCGGCCATGGAAACCCATTCTATGAAGCTCTCTGCGCACTGTTCTGGAGCTAATCTGAAGGCCACATGAAGTTTGGAGGTCTGTAGCCATTGACTCTGCAGAAAGTTGGCGACCTCTTCGCACTATGCGCCTCAGCATCCGCTGACCCCGCTCCGTCAGTTTACGTGGCCTACCACTTCGTGGCTGAGTTGCTGTCGTTCCCAAACACTTCCACTTTCTTATAATACAGCTGACAGTTGACTGTGGAATATTTAGGAGCGAGGAAATTTCACAACTGGATTTGTTGCACAGGTGGCATCCTATCACAGTTCCACGCTGGAATTCACTGAGCTCCTGAGAGCGACCCATTCTTTCACAAATGTTTGTAAAAGCAGTCTGCATGCCTAGGTGCTTGATTTTTTATACACCTGTGGCCATGGAAGTGATTGGAACACCTGATTCTGATTATTTGGATGGGTGAGCCAATACTTTTGGCAATCTAGTGTAACAGAGTCAACCCCTGTTAAGTTCCCACCTGAGACTCCGCCCTTTCAAAAACTCAGCACACAAGATGAAGGTGGCCTTTTAAAAAATATTTGTTTTTGACCGTTTGGTCGTCTGTGGCCAGTTTGGCCATCATACCAGGTTAATTGTTGCATGACTGGGGTTTACATGTAACAGTTGGTCCGTGTTTAACCTTTAAGGCTGAATATTACAAGGATGAAGGTTCTAAAGGATGTTTGACTCCATAAAATATAATGTGCAATCTAACATTGTAATAGAACACATTCTTTTTTTTATGGAATGTCGAAAACCTTTCACCCTTAAAGGTTAACGACCTATTCATTTTTGGCCCATTGGCCTTGAGTTCAATTTTGGCCCGTTGGCCTTGAGCTATTTCTGCAGAAAACCCTGTAGACTGATGTAACTAACATAAATCATACTCTTCTTTTAGTACACAGGCTTTGGATGGCAAAAGACGATGGGCGTGTGGAGGCAGTAGTTGGACCATACAAGCTGTATGATGCATCATTTAGGACGCTGCAGGGCACAGAATGGGTGTCGGATGAGGTAAGAGCTATTTTTGTTATAATTACTAGCTGCTTGTAGCAGTGTTTCTATTTTATGACGTGTTAATATTCCTTCGCTCACATTTTAGGTAATTGATGTATACTTGCAATGCCTCATTGAGGAACACAAGGCAAGCAAAAATTACATATTCCAGGTTATCATATATGGTCCTATTATTATATGTCTATATAGTGTGTGTTTGTGTGTTTTCATGTATTTGCTTTTAACAGAAACCTGTTTACCATATGGATGCTGTTGGATGTTGTTGCAACAGCATTATTTTCGGGGAGGTTCCGTAGCCTCAGTAAGGTAATGAATGTATTCTAAAGTTAGTGGATGTTCAGTAAATTGGTTGTATTTAACTTGCTGTAAAACATCCTACAGATGAAATTTCCAGTTGAGGACATGTGGTTGTGCCCTTTGAATTTTTCTGCACACTGGATTCTTGTGGTATGTGTTTACCCTACATTTTGTTTGACAAAACTGTTTTTTGAAAGTACTGTTTTGTTTAAGTGAATTTCAATTATATTTTTTAAGACTGTCAACATCCCCACAAGGACCCTGATCCTAATAGATCCCATGGGCAATGAGGACTATTATGAAAGAAAAGTTCTCTGCAACTGGAGGTATTTATGATTCTAAAGTAATGATTTACAAGAAGAACATGTCTGGCTACATGGTAAACTGGTTCTGATTCTGTTTTAACCAGGAACTTTCTGAAAATGAAGGACAGGTCTGCGGAGTCGTGGCAGATGCAGACTCTGCAGCATCATAAACAGCAGGACTCAAGTAGCTGCGGAGTTTTGGTGCTGAAGGTATTAAAATCATTCTGTTTTGTTCATTGGTTTGAAAAGTTGACAAGATGCATAAATGACACCGATTACTTTCCTTTGTCTTTTTTTAAACTTGGTTGACTCCCTATGTAAATGTGTACAAAAACAATATATTTCAGTTTGCAGAGAACTTCATTTTGACTGGTGAAGCAAGGGAGGTACTGACCACAGCTGAGGCTGTGAAGCAGTACAGAGGGCAGATAAGCCTGTAGCCTGCTAGAAAATCGGGGTAAGTATGAAGATGCTTGTATAGTCAGTAGCCACAATTCTGTAACTACAATACCAATTTTATAAAGTTGCTGAAATACCTCTCTCTCCAAAGCCTTGTCCATATGGTCATGGGTACCATTAAAATATACATGCTTCATATATTTTGGATGATGATCTGTAGGGGTACATGCTCCAAAATGTAGAAATGTATAAACAGCAGCTATTGATAAAGGAATTAGCCAATGATGCCTGCAATCCTGTCAGTGGACACATAACAATGAAGTGGTCTTAATTTTATTCTAGGCAACGCAGAAGATTACTGCGTGGTGTGCTCCATGCTTGAGAATGATGCCGAGCGCAGCATGGTCGAAATGGTAAAGATGATCACATAAGAATTATTCTAAAAGCATAAGTACTAAGTAGTTGCGAGTGCTAAATAAATGTTTCTCTCTAAGTGGAAATTCTTAGTTGCATAGGTGTAATGACGTTCACATTTTCAAATTGTATTGTTTTTATTATATTTTTGTCTCTAGGTGCAGTGTGAGACATGTCTGCGGTGGGCCCATTTTGAATGTGTGAATGATGCGCACACAAATTATAGTTGTCACAAATGTTTGAGAGATTTGTGAATTTTGATTGTGTAAATGGTGTGTAAATAGTTATTGTGTGAATATACAAATCTATTTTTTGTTATTTACCTGTTAAAATTAAAATGTTTTTTTTCACATTACGTCTTCAGTTCAATTTCAAACGTTCTTATACATTATTTGAAAATCATCTGTAGCCATCCATATGGGGATAGTTTAGAACAACCTAATTTAAGTACATCTATGTAAAAGCTGTCTCAAATGAGGTTTGTATGCATAACAGAACATTGTTACATAAAAGCATATTCTGATGGGGTCATTTCAATTGTCATAATGTCCTACCTGCATATGAAAAAGGAAGCAAATGTTGAAGCATATTCTGACTTGGTAATTTGAATTGTCAGAACGTCCTGCATACATCTACATTTTATTTCTGACCGGGTCATTCAATGTTTGAGCGTCCTACTTGCAGGAAAAAAAAAACCCCATTAAAACAGCGATGACAAAAAAAAAGAAACTGGAAGCGCATGGTAGGATTTTCTGACGAGGTAGCACAGATTGGCAGATATGTCTGTCATTTCATCCTACAGTATGACGTTTTGCGGAAGTAGGACAATTCGGCAGAACACCGATGGACCCCCCAGGGAGAAGTGACGTGGGGAACGGGGCAGACGGAGGTGTGGATGAGCTGGAGAAGGACTCTGAGGATGTGACTGTAGGTGGAATGGGACAGAAAAGAAAAGAACCAGATCAACCAGAGGAAGAAGGACAGAGACATGGACAAACTGAGGTCAAAGATCTGTATGAAGGCTTAGAAAATAAAGAAAAAACTGTGGGGGATCAAGAGGAGAAAGATCATAGGAAGCAAAAAAAGAAAAAAAGGTGATAAATGTAAATTTAGAAAAGGTTTTAAAGGAACAGGAAAAAAGGAGGGAGGAAGGTAGTAGAGTTCAGATGAGAAGGGGAAGGGAGAAAGGGATAATATGAAGTGCATGGGGACAAATCATGTATTGGGGGTTGCTTGTGGCTATTTATTTTTATCTATTGTTTTAATGGAGTAGGGGTTTACTTGTATTAATTTAAGAGGAGGTGTAAATCCAGGAAAAATTAACAGAATGATAATGGAACGGAAAAAAGTGATATTGTACTGTTGCAAGAAACGAACTCGATGGATGCCGTAGCAGAAAGTATTAGGGGGAGGTTTGATGGGGAATTTTATTATAATAATAGTGATAAAAGGGAAGGGGAGTTGCATTTATAGTGAAAAGAAATGTGTGTGATAAGGCAACTGAAATCTATAATGATAAGAAGGAAAAATGTTAACTGTTTTGAAAAGGATAATGAAAAAGTGATTATGTGCAATATACATGCTCCAAATGAAGACTCAGAGTAAATTTTTTCAAAACATCTGGGTTTTTTAATGGAGAAATGGGGTGAAATATTTATAATGGGGGATTTTAACACTGTTTTGGAGAGAGATGATGTCAGAGAAAATATGTGTTTTGGTGCTGACAGAGGGAGAACTGAACTCAAAAGTTTATGGGAAAATTTGATTTAGTTGATGTTTGGAGAGGAAGAAATATTGGTAAAAGAATATAGCAGAATACAAGTCTGATAAGACACGACTCTTGCTGTGGACCCAAATGCAACGAGACTTGTTGGTCAGTGGTCAAAAAAAGATTTATTAAACAAAGTTCTCCAAGTACAAAAATGGATTAACAAAAGGTGAAGCACAACGTGCTCAAAAAACCGTATTAACTAAAAGAGAGGTACAACGTACCTAGGGATGGCCCGTTTGACACGGACGCTTCAGCGCTTGTTGTACCTTTGTGAAGCACAGTGGTTCGAAACAATGTTCCGGGGCGTGTGTCAAATGACGCCGTCATGTGATTGATGACGTCCAAAGCGCCCAGGGCTCGTGACTGCGACTGAATTACGGTCGCATGCGCCTGAGAATTTCGGTAGTGCAACTGTTTTTGAGATTACGATCGCACGGTGCGCCAATAAAAAAAATGAGCGAAAATTAATACGTGCGCCTAGAATAATGGCTGCAGAAGTAACTCGTCAGCTGAAAATAAACAAGCCCCACGCCCCGCTGACTGAAGCGGAAAATCTAGTCCCCACCCCCTCGCGTGCGCAGGCGGCATAAATAAAGGGATCAAATAACTCCACCGACGTTTGAAACAATCTCCCGCCAAACCCGGTTAGTAGCGCTGGCGTTGTTCCAAGTATTTTCCCATGACGTAATGTATCCTGCAAGTCAGATGATCATGTTGCGCGAATCAACTTGCTACACGATCAGCTGACCGTAACCAGCGAATCGAGGGGCTAATGAATAAACAACAAGCGGTATCCAGACGTGTACATGATTCGTCAAAAGTTTCTTCCTCAAAAGTTGGTTGTTGCAAATAATGGTGTGATTCATCTTTCTTCTCCAAGAACCAACTAAAGTATATACCACACATTGACAATTGTTTTGCACCTGTGTCAATGTAAGCTTTTTCTTTCATACTCTATTCAAATACTTTATTCTAGGTTGTTAACATTGCTTAAATACATATAGGAATATTACTTGGTATGGCCAAGAGTTTTGCTTGTTCTCCAAATTTTTTATATAATAGTGGTGCGCCTAGATTTTAGCCTATACTCCTAACTTTTTAGGGTTAGGAGCACAGTGCTCCTAGGTCAAAAAGTTAATTTTGAGCCCTGAAAGCGCCGAATGCATTGTTTGGTTGAACCACGGTTCAGAGATCAGCCGACGTGGCACATCTGTTTGAACACTTGGGCGCGCTATTCTCTATAAAAGAAAAATGGATCCAAAACAATGTTTCCCGACCAGTTCTGTTGCACTGTCGTTGCCCTGTCTGAATCGAGTTCTTTGCTCTTTATCATGGCTTCTGGTAAGAAACGTTCTGTGGCTTGGGATAACTTCACCTTGGTTTCTCCTAATAAGGTAATAATATTGTACAATATTTACTATTGTGTGATGTAAGATGTTTAGTTTACCTGTTTTTGTTTTTCAAGTGTAAATATATGCTTCATTGTCATTATGGGTATGCATGCTAATATAATTCTTTTTTTTTTAAGCGGGGGCAGCACATTTAAGAATCTAAGTTATGGAGGACAATGCATTAATTTTTTGACTTGTTTATTTAGCGCATTTCACAAAGCGCTTACAGCCATTGCACAGCTGTATCCCGTGTACCAAACACCTCTGTCTGTTGTTTTGACAACAGACACTTTATTACACAAAGTGTCCCTGAATGCTTTAAAACAAATAAACTGTACTATTACTGTTAGCTATTAATGATGTCTTTAACTAGAAGTACGTTTATGTGTCGTTTTAAAAAGTAATTGTTTCTTTTCCTTTTATCTGTTAAAGGTGCGGTGTTTGATTTGCCCACAAGAGTTGGCATTTCATGACAACACCTCCTCCATGATGCGACACCTCCGATCCATCCATCATGTTGAAACACCTCAGACTACGAACCAAACTTTCAATCCTCCTCCTGCCGGTAATTATTTAGTGTAGCATGTAGATGGTGGGTAGTGGGTATCCCTGATAGTTCAATGGTTAAAATAGTGGCCCAAGTATTTGAAGGTTATGAGTTCGACTCCCACATCTTTACACGTTTGATATGCTGAATTCTTGCAGTGTCAAGGAAGCAAAAGCTTGATGCTGCATTGGTGGATATGTTTGTAATGGATGCGCAACCATTTTCTATTGTGGAAGATAAAGGTTTCAAGGTACAGTGGCTAGTAGGTCCATAGCATTTATTGTATCAATGCATGTTTACCTAATCAGCTGTATTTCATTTAATGTCACCCTTAGGCCTTTGTCAACCTTTTGGACCCCACCTACATAATCCCTAATAGGAAGGCCTTGCGGAATATGGTGGAGGACAAATACAAGGCGACAAAGGAGAAGGCCTTAGCTCTGGTGAGCAAGGCCTCTGCTGTCAGCCTGACTGCTGACATGTGGACGTCCATGAACATGGACGCCTACTTAGCTGTAACCTGCCATTTTATCAATGAGGAGGTAAGTATCTGTCATACTGCAGCATGCACTTCCTTTCTTTGAACTGCTTTGTGTATTGATATGGTTCATGTCCCTCACTCTGATTTTGCACGTTGTAGGTGGAGCTGTCCTCTGTGGTCTTGGGGGTTCAAAAGTTTCCCCAAACCCACACTGCAGCTCACTTGGCTGAGGCCAAAGATCTCATGGAAGAGTGGGGAATTAAAGGGAAGGTGAGAGACCAGTAAAAGACAAGATTATCCTGCAATATGGTCTACTACTAACTGCTATACCTGATTTGTCAACATGTTGTAATCTTTCCTCCAGGTGACAGGCCTGGTCAGACTGTGCTGCCAACATGGTTGCATGTGCCAGTATACTTAATCTTCGGCACATAATGTGTTTTGCACATGTCCTGAATTTGGTGGTGAAGAGGTCCCTTGCCCAAACCCCTGAACTGGAGGACATCCGGAGTAGGGGGCGCAGGATCGTTGGGCATTTTAAGTCCAGAACCACAGCCAAGGAGAAGCTGTCTGAGATGCAGCGACAGCTGGCCAGGCCGGAGCACAAATTAATTCAGGAGGTGATTACTGTTTAGCTATTAATATGTTACTTTTGTCATAGTTACTGTAACTGTGATATTTTTTCTCTCCATAAAACTTGCTTGTCATCTCATTTTAGGTGGACACAAGGTGGAACAGTACATTCGCCATGTTGGAAAGGCTGTTTAAGGAGAGAGAGCCACTGGGTGCAGCTCTGGCCACCCTCAATACGGACCTCACCCCGTTCACCACAGAGGATTACCAGGCGATGCACCAGTGCCTGGACGTTCTTCGGCCATTTCACCAGGCCACAGTGGAGCTCTCTGAGGAAAAACGGGTGTCGGCCTCCAAGGTTATTCCACTTGTAAAAATGCTAAAACATTATATCTCAAGCAGATGTGGCCATATCACAAACCCACTGGGTGAGAAACTGGCCACAAACCTAAAGAATAACCTTTGTGAAAAGTTTGCAGTGTTGGAGAAGGTCACGCCACTCTCAATGGCAACCTTACTGGACCCTAGATTCAAAGAGCTGGGGTTCTGCAGCCAAGGCTCTGCTCAAACTGCTGTAGAAAGGCTGACCAGAGAGTGTGCTGCAACAATGCAGGTGGAACTTCCAGCTCAGGCACAGCCACGGTCACCACCTAGAGCAGGCCCTTCAGGTCAACTGGAGGATGGCGGTCTCTGGGCCCTGCTGGATAGGCATGTGGGTCCTCAACAGCAGGTGACCAGCTCAACTGCCAGTGCTACAGTGGAGGTTCAGAGGTACAGTAAAGATTATGATCTGCATCACCATTTCTGCTCATGCTCTGCTGCTGAATGACAATGGGCTAATAATTACTTTCCAGGTACTTGAAGGAACCCCACATTCCAAGAACAGAGAACCCACTGAAGTACTGGGTCACCCACAAGGTGTTATACCCCCACCTTTACAACTTGGCGATTAACTTTTTGTGCACACCAGCTTCCTCCGTGCCCTGCGAGAGGATTTTCTCCAAGGCTGGCGAAGTCGTCAGCCAAAGACGAAACAGGCTGAAACCCAGCACAGTTGAAAAAATCCTGTTTTTAAATAAAAATCTGTGAAATGTATCCCGTGCAGTCATTTTAGCTTGGCCCTGTTTCACAAACATACCCCCCTGTCACTTTATCCTTATTATTCACAATGTAACGCAATCATACCCCCGTCACTTTATCCTTATTATTCACAATGTAACGCAAGCACTTCTCACATAAAAAATTGTTTTGTTTTACGCTTTTTGTTGTGTACATATTGAAGCATAACAAGGACAATGAGGATGGTTGAAGCAGATGATATACTTGCAGTGCACCACCAGATGTCAGTGTTTGTGGTTTCAAAGCCCCGAAACTTTGGTTCATTTTCCGGCACAATCAGATGAACCCTGTGGAAGCTTCATGAGGCTTCAGTTGCCCATCCCTAAACGTACCTTTTACAAACTAAAAACCCGAGGTAGAAAAACATGCGGTTCAAGAATCAAGATACTAGATACTTATCAGACGAAGCTCTTCTCAAGATCACAGACAGGGACACACTGACAAGAGACAAAGGGAGCAGGGAGAATATATAAGGGAGGCAGGGATCAAAAACAGGTGTGGACAATAACGAGGGGAACACCAGGTGCAAACAATGAAGGGAAAGGGAAGACAGAGACAAGACTGACAGCGTGCAGACAAAAACAGGAAAGCAACCACCCTCACCAAAATAAAACAGGAACAGACCAAAAACTCCTAAAAAAAAATCAACATAACCGTTGACGCCTGACACAAGTCATGAAAGATACAGTAAAACAAAGCAGAATTGACTTGGTGTCAATGAAAAAAGAAAAATCAGCATATGTTAAAAGCATACAATATAAAAGATGTGGTTTTAGTGATCATAACTATGGGTTTTTAAAAATGGATTTTAATGAAGTGGAAAGGGGACCTGGGTTATGGCTCTTAAATACTAAAGTATTAAAAGATAATTTATATAGAATGGAAATGGAAAATTTAATACGTGGTAGTTTGAATGAATTACATTTATATGAGAACTGTAAGGGAGTGTGGTGGGGTAGTTTGAATTATGATATTAAAAAATATACAATTGCTTATTGTAAAAAGATGAGAAGGGCAAACTGAAAGTATGAAGAGAAAATTAGAAAGAAATTGGAGATAGAATTAGACAAAGTGAACTTTGGAGAAGAGAATATTAATATGATATTGGAATTAGAGGAGAATTTAAAGAAAATAGAAGAGATTAAATGTAAAGGAGCTATGATCAGGTGCAGAGCAAATTATATGGTTGAAGGGGAAAGGTGCACAAGATTTTTTAATGATCTGGAAAAAAGTAGGCAAAAAGCAGAAGCAATTAGAAGTATTAAAGATGAACGGGGGAACAGTTTAAAAAATAAAGAAGATATTTTGAAGAGGGTCATTATTTTTTATAATAAATTATTTACAAAAGAAGGAACAGCAGAAGAAGCTAAAAATTTATTAAAACATATTGAGAAATAAGTGAGTGAGGAAAAGTGGAAAAAGTGCAACAAGGTCATTACAAGAGGAAATTGATTGTGCTTTAGGAGATATGAAAAATGGGAAGAGCCCTGGCCTTGATGGCTTGCCGTGTGAATTTTATAAGGCTTTTAGAACGATTTTAATCCCTATTTTAAATATTGTTTTCCAAGAAGTATGGTCAAAAGAGATTTTAAGTCCTTCAATGAAAAAAGGAGTGATTAAAATAATATATAAAAGAAAAGGAGATGGGGAGAAATTAGAAAACTTCAGACCGATAAGCCTTTTAAACTGTGATTGTAAGATTTTAGCAAAGGTGTTGGCAAACAGACTGAAGCAGGTTTTACCCACAGTCATTCAAACCAATCAGGCATATGCTGTACTGGGTAGAGACATCTCAGACACAGTAAACAGTATAAGAGATAAAATATGGTTTATGGACAGAGAAAAGAAAAATGGTTTTATAGTTAGCATAGACTTAGAGAAGGCTTTTGATAAGGGAGAGCATGAATTTTTATTTGATATTTTAGAAAAATTTAATTTTGGTGACAATTTTATCAGATGTCTGAGATGTCTCTACTCAGATGCCAAGACTTGTATCAAGATAAATGGCTTTTTAACTGATTTTATCCCTTTATCTCGATCAATCAGGCAGGGATGTCCACTGTCTGCATTACTGTACACCTTGGTTGCCAAACCTCTTGGCTTGGCAATTAATGCAGACAGTGGAATAATAGGAATCCAGGTAGAACGTTTTAGTGTTTTTAAACCAGAAACAAAAATTTTTCAGTATGCCGATGACACAACACTTGTTTTAAAGGATGTGGTTAGTATTGAAAACAGCATGAAGATTTTAGATCTCGACTGCAAAGGCTCAGGGGCTAAAATGAATGTGGGTAAAACTGAATTCATGAGGGTAGGAGGAGGAGGAGCTTTGTCAAGGGCGTTACCCTTTAAGGAAGTTCAAAATTGTATGAAAATTCTGGGGGTTAGAGTAGGGCCTGATGAAAAGTTAACAAAGGAAACGTGGGAGGAGATGATGAGCAAAGCAAAGAAAAGATTGATATTTTGGGGAAGGAGGAGCCTCACGCTCAAGGGAAAAGTTGTAGTGGTGAACTCACTGTTTTTGTCCAAAATATGGTACGTCCTCGGCTCAGTCTGTTTGCCAACAACCGTGGCCAGTATTTTTAAACGTTTAGTGGTGGATTTTATCTGGCACGGCAAGCCATCAAAGGTGAAATATAAGACTCTGATCGGGACAGTGGAGGAGGGGGGTCTGGGATTGCTTGACCCCATCCTAAGGCTGAAGGCCCTAAGAGTTAAAATGGTGAAGAATTTTTTGGGTAATGATAAGAAGGAATGGAAAGAAACAATGCTGTATTACTTAAACAAAGTTGGTAGTCTGGGGTCTTCAGCCTTATGGATGGGGTTGAAAGATAATATGTTAACAGGCATCCCAGAGTTTTATAGAGAGGTTTTAAGGGCATGGGTCAGTTTTAAAGAAAGTTTGCACATAAATCCAGTGGGGAGGGAGGCGATTTTAAACCAACCACTGTTTTTAAATCCAAATTTGAAGATTGGCCGGGGTTTTGACTGGATGACTTGGTACAGAGCAGGTTTTAGGAAGATCAGAGATCTCTTATGAGATAAGGCTAGGGCTCTTACCATTTCAAGCTTTTATAGATGATTTGAAGGAAATAAAGGAAGATTATGAAAAGGGTAAAATTAAAAAAGACTTAGACACAATAATCAGAGCTATAACAAAGAAATGGAGAGAACAAATTGATAAGACAAATGAGAAGGAAAAAACAGAGAATTTTTAAATTGTTTGTAAAGTAGGAAATCAAATGTGGGAATTTTGTGTGCTTAAAACAATTTTATTTGTTTTTTAGAAATCTGGAGTTTGAGGAACCCACATTAAACAGATATTGGGTAGGAGCACTTGAAAATATAAAAAAGGAAGAAATATGGAAAAATATAAGACAAAGTCTAAAATGCCCAATACTAGAGAACTTTGATTTTATGCTTGGCCACAACTGTGTTTTAAATGAAATGAGATTAATTAAGATGGGTTTTGTGAACAGTGATATGTGTCACATATGTGAAAAAGAATAAGAAGGGATGAAGCACATGTTCTTCTATTGTGAGAAATTAAGATGTTTGGAGGGGAGGTTGAAGAAAACAATAACTGGGTTTGGTGAAAAAGAAGAGTATGTTGTTAAAAACTGGGGGCAACTATTCTTGTTTGGAGCTGTCGAAAAACAATCAAGCAATTCAGTTGAATTTGGCAGTTGCAAGGCATACAGTGTGGGTAAGGAGAGCAATGGTAAGACAAAAGGGGAAAGTAGTTGATATTTGAAATTTATTTCATATTAAATTATTGGGAATCTTGGAAACATTGTATGCCTACTTTAGTGAAAAAGGAGATTTGGATGTTTTTATAAAAGTTTTTATCTCTACCAACCCTTTTATTGAATTGACGTGGGAGGGGGTAGTTTTGAAACTGCAAAATTGTTCTTAGTTTGCTTGGGTGTTTTTAAGTTGTGGCTTATGTATTGATCCTGTTTTATTGCAAAAGCACTTTAAAATTAATGGTTATTTTTCTATTTGTTTTTTGTCAGATTTTTCCTTTTGACATAGATTGATGTAGATTATTTGATGGAAATGTAATATGTATGTTGAATGAATGAGTCAATAAAAAAAAAATCTCATCTGATCTTGGAAGCAAACCAGGGTCAGGCCTGGTCAATACTTGGATGGGAGACCACCTGGAAATACCAGGTCCTGTAAGCTTTTACCCTCTTCTGTGTGCCCAGCACAGGGTGCTGCTGCTTCACCCATTGACGGGAGAGAAAGATACATTTATTCCCTCCAAAAGTCAGAGAGTGCCATGGAGACAAAGACCAAAAGTCTGGATGCGTAGAAAAGAAAAACACGAGAAGGAGAGGGTGGTGCTGTTGTCGCTTCAGCCGTTTGCCCCCTTTCCAGCCAAAAACAGTCAAGACAAACCCCCACCCGATGCCCGTGAAGGTTTTTACTGTTTCTGTTAAGCCCTTTCAAAATGCCAGTACGTTTCCTTTGTCCACACTGAATGAATCCAAAAAAGGAGAGGTTTAGAGAGTGTCAACAAAAAAATGTGCCCATGAAGAAATTGTCTTTACTGTCACAACCCAGCTCTTACGTTGTGGCAAAATGGAGATGAACGAGGTGGTAAAAACATAACAGAGGTTTGTTAAATCCAACTAACAATAACCAAAAATACAACAAGGAACAAAAACATCAGTTGAGAGGAGGATGAGGACCAGGCCAGAGCAGGACCAGACCAGACTGCGAGCAGAACCAAGACCAGGCCAGACCAGAGCCAAGCAGATCGAGAGAGAGAGAATGATCATCCATGTTGACCTGCTTAAATAGGCCCATCACAGGTGCAATCAATCAGGCCATCTCCATCTGAAACAAAGAAAACTGACAGTGCCCCTAGTGCAGGGATTAAAGCAAAAATTTTTCATCTGACTGAAAATTTTCTTCTGGTCAAAATCATTGGCCACTATTAAAAATGATGCAATACAATACTGCTATAGTGTACAAGTTTATATAGTCAAATTTGGCAATACTGTACAACACACTGAATGGGAGAGTGTACAGGTGTGGAAGATTAGTAACATGGATAGAAAAAATGTCATGAGTGGTATTGGTGGGGGGTCTGGGGGTCCTCCCCCAGAAAATTTTTAAAGCTTCAGGTCAATTTTGGTGCTCTCTGGTTAATTTTAAAGGGTATGAAAACCTTTGAAGCAAGTGAAAAGAATAAGTAGAAGAAAACCTTACTGCAAAAAATGAGTGAAAAACTTTTTATTTAACAATTTAGGAACTCCTAAAACATAACTCCAACTCCAACAGCACATGAATTTTGGGGAAAATGTCTGTGTAAATGTAACCCTAACCAACTAATCTTTTATTTTTTCTGCTTTTTGGCACTGCAAATACCAAGGGTGTTACTCATTCATTCAGTTTTATCTTCGTACTGTACCACACAGATAGAAATAAGATGCTAAACGGGTCCAAATAAAGCACTTATGCCGTCGGGCGCGTAAGGCCGCGGCGCGCACAGCCGCACGCACGGGAAGGGCACATACACACAAACACAAACACACACACTAGTCATATACCGGCATGAGGAGATAAGCTATGAACCCAAACATGAAGGTACATGTAGATCAGTTCTGTCTTCTTCCCTTTTCGCTGTGGTTCTTTCATAATGAAAGCTACTTGTTAGCACTAAACTAAAGTTAGGCTGGAGGCTGAACTTCGGTAAAGCTGAACTTGTCCATGTGTTTCTGAGGCACAGAATGAGCAGCGTTTCCTTCCAAAGATAAATAGTCATACATCTCTCCTCCCGACATAAAAATAAAGAAGCCATCTTATTATCATCACTGTTAAACCTGTCAGCCCCCTGTGCCTGTGTTAAACACCTGCAGACCCAGGACAGCAGACCCAGGACAGGATCGCGGAGAAACATGTGGGGAAGTTACTTCAATATGACTTTTTTCCCCCCTCAATTTTTCCATTTGACGGAAATCCGTCGTGGTGACGGAGAACTTTAATCCCTGCCCTAGTGCCCAGAAGGTGCGGGGCTGTCACCCCCCCCCCCAAAAGAAAGGGCCTCTTCTCAAGAGGACCAACTGAGAAATAACAGTTTCACAAAACATTTACCCAATACCAATTTTGATTTTTATACTCACCCAAATCTCTATAACCAGTCACCAGCTTACCAACCCTATCCAGTCACCCAGCAACTCCGGCGCCTGGAGAAGCAGTTTAAGAGTAGAGAGGAAAGGATGGAAGCAAGCATGCAGGACAAGAGAGATGGGGTACGGCATCAAATGGTTGGGCTTGAAGAGAAGGAGCCCAGTAGTCTACATACAAGACAACATATTGCACAGCCCACACAACAGCAAAAGCTTCCTCCTCAAACCAGGCCAGTACAAACCATTCTTAGGGGCAGACATGTCTGTAAGATGGTCACTGGATAAGTGGCCAATCAACACCTCCAGTTTATCCAAAGCTTCTGAATTTTCCAATCTGCAACACAACAGGCTCTCAACTGGTGCATGAGCACAATTAGTCTCCAGAACAGGTGAGACGTTCACTGAACCCAACTCAGCAGCAGCAGGTTTTGCGTCCTGCTGTTGCGCACACCCCCACCGCTTCAGGAGAGCCACACCAAGCGCTCATTTTAGCGCGTGCAGAAGCCAGATCGTCCCTGGCCGTTTTCACCTTATCACCAGGAGAAACAGAAAAGTCACCAAAGTTAACAGAATTAACAGAATCTACACAGGACTGCCCCACAGGACCGGAGTTTCTAATCAGAGCGGGCAGGACCACAGGCTTAATCTGCACACGTTTTCTAGATTTATGTGGACATTCTGCCTTCCAATGGCCCCTGCCTTTGCAATAATTACACACCTTCTTACAGGTAGTTGTAAAACGTGGTGATGGTGAGGAGCTACCACCACCAGCGGCCAGCTACCGGGCCAGGAGCCACCACCATCAGCGGCCAGCTAACGGGCCAGGAGCCACCACCACCAGTGGCTAGCTACCGGGCCAGGAGCCACCACCACCAGCGGTAAGCTACCAGGCTAGGCCAGGAGCCAAGCTAATACAGGAGACATGGCAACTAAAAAGCTTGCAGAGGACATGGAAGAAGTTAAGAAGTCTTTGAACTTGATGTCTGAGGAACTAAGCAAGGTGGCAAAACAACAGACGGGACTACTGGATTTAATTGAGGAAATGCGGAAATTGAAGGAGGTGATCAGGGAAAAAGACAAGAAAATAGACGAACTGGAAAGAAGAGTTGAAGATCTGGAGCAGTGCATAAGGATGGATGATCTAATGATAACAGGATTAAAGACAAACCATCGCACTTATGCAAGCATCACAGCAGGTGACAAGGACGGTGAGGATGCATCAAACACTGAATTACACTCTCTGAAGGAACAAGTTATTAAGTTTTTAAACAGCAAAGACATTCCTTTACACCATAAAGATATAGCTGTTTGTCACACCTTACCCCAAAAACAGAGTAAGAGGCCAAACATTATTATTCGTTTGGTGAGTAGAAAACAGAAGATTGAAGTGCTTGTGGCAAAATGGAGACGAACAAGGTGGTAAAAATATAACAGAGGTTTATTAAATCTAGTGATGGGTCCGGCAACACTGATGCGTCGGCACATGCGTCGAGCTCAGAACAAAACCCCGTGTCAGTGCGCGTATCACTTTGAGAAAGTCACGTGACCGATACAGGAACTGTTTCGAACTGACACTGATGCGCCAAACTGTGTTTATAAGGAAGCGCATCTGTCAACGGGATGCATCTGCCAAAAGAATCTCTGAACTTTTGCGGTTCATCGTCAAATTCATGAAGAATTATGGAGCAGCCTCAAGCCAAAAGAAAGGTTTCTGCCGTGTGGGACCATTTTGATCTCATTTTGGAAAATAAGGTATTTGTTTTAATTTCCTTGTTGTTTCATCCTGTTCCTCTCAGAGTTTCCACTTGATCTATCTGAATTCAAATTCATTTCAAAGTGACTCTTAGTTTACTATTCATATTATTTTCTGCAGGTTAAATGTCGCATTTGTTCGACAAAAATTTCCTATTTAAACAAAACCACCTCCTCAATGCTGAGGCATTATAGGGCCAGGCATGAGAATGAAGTCCCAGATACACCCAGGATAAACTCAGGTATACAGCCATTCTACAACTTACTCAGTTGCTGTATTGATAATTAATTCCTATTAATTTATTCTTTACTTCATTTTTAACCATCAAACTCAAAACATTGGAAAAACTTTTTTTTTTTTTATAAAAATTTGTAAAAAAAAAAATCCTCGTCCACAAGAATCCTCATTCACATGTTCACTTAGATTTTCACGTTATGATACATGTTCACATTACTTATTGACTGTATCTAAAAATATCAAAGATATTTTAAATTTAAATGAAGATATGAAATAATACAACATAAAATACAATGACTTAAATTACATTATTGTGTATACTAGGTCATCAAATATGTGTCAGTTGAGTCTGTCAACTAGGTTGCCTGTAGGGATTTTTAGGGTCCAGCAGGTGTCAGTATTCAGTGACACAGTATCAACACAGTATAAATACAGTTTGGCAAAGTGTCGAAACGCTTCATGACACTTCATCTACCCATCACTAATTAAATCCAACTAGCAATAACCAAAAATACAACAAGCAACAAAAACATTGGTCGAGAGGAGGATGAGGACCAGGGCAGAGCATGACCAGATCAGACAGCAAGCAGAACCAAGACTAGACCAGGGGCCTGTTTCACAAAACTAGGATAAGGGATTAAGCCGGGATATGTTGGCTATCCTAGCTCAATTTATCCATGATCTGATCTCACAAAAGCAGGATAGGGGAAAGCAGGATATGTTTTGATAGAAGTTACCATGGAGATTTAGTCTGTGGAGCTAGCCTGGTCCAGACCAGGCAAAGTTCCAGGATTTATTTTATCTCATCCCTCATCTCAGTCAACAGTCACCACGAATGGAAACCAATAGTTATTCCACTGCCCATTAAACAATGGAATCACAGGAACTAGACCCACTGTCAGTATATAAACATTTGTGATTATTAATTTCAATAATTTTACATAAATGATGATTTTAGATGATTTTGCAATCATTAGATCAGTTCAGTTCAATTGTGTTTATTCAGACATTTCAAACATTAGACATTTATGCAGATACAATGTTTAAAAACTAAAGAGTCTGTAAAGGAATAGGTTGAAGCCTAAGATCATTCTGCTGACCCCCCTTCATATCACCAAACAAAATTAAATAAAATAGATACCAATGCCTTTAGCTTAGTAACAATAGAAACAACAAAAAACTAAACAATTCAGTAGTTTGAGTGGAAAAATTAACATTCACATTCTTCATATTTTTATGACATTTAAACCTACTTTTAAACATAGTGTTGTAAAGTCTTTGAACTCAGGATATAACTTGTTCCAAACATTTCCTCCAACTAAATGTCTTCATATTTGTTGTAACAGAAGGTTTATTGAACACGACTTCCTCTGAAATTAGAAATAATGTCCCATATTTTAATCAAACTGTGAATATGAGCAGGCAACAGATGTGTAACATTTTCCACATGAATTGGTTTGTTTGAAAGTGGACTAAGTTACGACACTTTAAAACTTTAGATTTGATCCTAAAGTGATGTGTGTGTTCTATACAGGACACTTGATTGATCAGTGGTATTGGTGTTTTCTGAAGGCCTAAAGTGATGTGTGTGTGTTCAGTACCCACACCAATGTGACTATGCCCTCCCTCTTCTGCTGCAGTCACCTGCTCCCCCTGCTGGTCACATCTAATATCACCACGTTCAGAGTCTCCTATAAAATCTGTAGTGAGAATAAACAACACCCCAACTGATCTCTCCTCCTCTCCCAGGCCCTCACTGTCCACCTGTCAACTAACCACCTCAGTGAATTCCTCTTCTCCTTCCCCATCTCCAGCAGCCTACACCTCTGCCTTGCTCTTCCCCATTCCTGTCATATCCAGGTCTCGTATGGGGTTTCACTCTGCTAAAAGGCATCATAGGTGGTTGACACAAATCCCATTACACACAGCGGACACGAACACCATGATGTCACCACCACCTAGCCGGTTTGGATTACTAAATGCACGTTCCATTGCCAATAAATCCTTCTCCCTAAATGAGCTTTTTACCAACAGGAACTTGGATGCATTATTCCTGACGGAGACGTGGCAAAGGGATGGGGAGTTCATTCATTTAAATGAACTGTGCCCTCCTGGCTGCTCTGCTGTTGGTCAGCCTCGCCCCTGTCGCCGGGGCGGTGGCCTTGCTGTAGTGCACCAAGACAAATACATATGCAGAGGGATGAGCACCGATGACTTTCCCTCATTTGAGTCACAAATGATCAAGATTGGCTCGTCCAGTGTGTTTTACTGTTTCTTAATCTACCGTCCCCCTGGCCCTGCTGGAGCCTTCTTAAGCAATTTCAGTGATTTCCTTACATCAATAATAAAACTGGAGAAGGTTTTAATTCTTGGGGATTTCAATCTGCACATCGATAACAATTCATCCAGCCCAGCAATGGAACTTTTAGCCATGACTGACACTTTTAACCTCAAACAACATGTATCTGGCCCCACCCACAAGAAAGGACATACCCTGGACCTGGTTTTCTCATTGGGCTTACACGTCACAAATGTGTGTGTTGAGGATGTCCACTTGAGTGATCATTGTGGTGTGTTTTTTGACTTATGTGTGCCTCTTGAGCCCAAGCCTGCACCTAGAAGGGCCAAGAGGAGGATCATTACAGAGTCCACAGCCCAGGATTTCCGTGCCCTGTTTAACCCTAGTCTTCTTAATGAGTGTCCCGATGTTGATGAGTTTATCCAGTGCTTTGCCACACACTGCAGCTCTATTCTTGACCAGGTGGCTCCCGTGAAAACTAATGTCACTCGTAAGTGGTCTTGTCCCTGGATAAATGAAAACATCTTAAACCTAAGGAGAACTTGTCGCAAAACTGAGCGTCTTTGGAAATCAACCCAGTTGGAAGTACACAGGTTACATCTTAAAGATCTCATAACCTCATTAAATAAAATGATTAAGGAGGCAAGATCCAGCTACTTCCACAAACTTATAGCCACAAACAAGAAAAACCCCAAAGTAATCTTTGACACAATCCAGTCCATTGTGTCCCCTGCTGTCCCTGCTGCCCCTGTGCTCTGTAAAGCTGACAGCAATGACTTCCTAAACTTCTTCACAGACAAGATCAGGGATATTAAACACAATATCCCACCACCCTCTGGCCGTCTGACCCTATCTGATCCCCCTCTGCAAACCTGGTCCTCTTTCGACCCTGTGACACTGGAGGACATCTCAGCACTTTTATCCAAAACGAAACCCTCCTCCAACTCTGCAGACATCCTCCCCCATAAGCTCCTTGTCGGTGTCTTTGACACTATTGGACCATGGGTCACAAAGTTTTTTAACCTGTCGCTCACAACTGGTTTGTTTCCCAGCTCCTTCAAACAGGCCATCATAGAACCTAAACTAAAGAAAACCACACTGGACCCCACAGACTTCAAAAGCTACAGGCCCATTTCAAAGCTCCCCCTATTGGCCAAAATCCTTGAGAAAGCAGTGTCTAAACAACTTACAGCTTTTCTGGAGACACACCAGATCTATGACACTTTTCAGTCTGGGTTTAGACAACGCCACTCAACAGAAACCGCACTATTAAAAGTGTCTAGTGACATCCTGATGGCGGCTGACTCCGGGAAATCCACAGTCTTGGTCCTGCTAGATCTCTCCTCGGCCTTTGACACAGTGGACCATACCATAATGACTGAGAGACTGAGGGACCTGGTAGGGATGTCAGGTCATGTGCTAGACTGGTTCTCCTCTTACCTGACCGGCAGAAGCTTCACTGTGTCAATAAACAACTTCCAATCTGACTCAGCGGATCTACTGTGTGGTGTGCCCCAAGGCTCTGTCCTGGGACCAGTCCTATTCTTACTCTATGTCCTCCCACTTGGCCACATTATCCGACAGTACAGTGATGTCTCCTATCATCTATTTGCGGATGACATCCAGATATACTGCTCCTTTAACTCCTCTGAGCCCCACAAACTGAGTTCCTTAATCAACTGCTTGTCAGAGCTGAAGCAGTGGCTAAATGATAACAGCCTCCAGCTGAACTCCAGCAAAACTGAGACCCTCATCATTGCCCCGGATAGTGCAATCCCAGGGATCAAACATCACCTTGGAGACATGAGTTCCTCGGTAAAGACCAAACTGAGGAATCTGGGTGTCATCTTTGACCAGGACATGTCTTTAGAATTCTACTCCAAACACCTAGTCAAAAACTGTTTCTTCCACCTACGCAACATCTCCAAACTCAGATCTATGGTGTCCACAAATGAGCTCGAGATGATCGTTCACGCTTTCGTATCTTCTCGCTTAGACTACTGCAAAAGCCTGTTTACATGCTTAAACAAGAAGGAGCTGGCCCGTCTACAGTTTGTCCAGAACTCTGCTGCCAGGCTCCTGACCCGCACAAACAGGAGAACCCACATCACTCCCATCCTTAAATCTCTCCACTGGCTCCCTGTTCTATATCGTCTTCATTTCAAAATTCTTGTGCTAACTTTCCGGGCCCTACATGGCCAGGCCCCTGCATACATTGCTTCCCTGATCCAGCCCTACAGCTCGACTCGTAGCTTGAGGTCTTCAGGACAGCACCTGCTGATGGTTCCACGGACCTGTTTTAGCACACGCGGTGACAGGTCTTTTAAAGCTGTGGCACCACGTCTATGGAATGACCTGCCTCTACACCTACGGTCCATGGACTCTGTAGAGAGCTTTAAGAAACACCTCAAAACCCTCCTGTTCAAAAAGGCTTTTTAGTCTCCCACCTGACCCAGGACCACCACAGACTGATTACACTCTATGTATTCATCATAATGGGTCTCTGTAAACTTAATTTGATTCTGATTTGAATTGATAAAGCACTTTGTGACTCTGTCTGTGAAAAGTGCTCTATAAATAAAATTTACTTTACTTTACTTTACTTTACTTCAGTATGGGATAAGTGGTTGATCAGTGGTGGGACATGCCACGTGGTTGCAAGGCGAGGCGAGGCAAGGCAAGGAAAGGCAAGGAATCTATTTATCGGTGTTATTCAGTCTGATGCAGTTACATTTACACAATAACTTACAATTTCAAAACTCCATTTTCACAGATGTTAATAAACTATTTGGGTTGTAGTTGTGATGGTTTCAGCAGAGCGGTCAGTGTGTGGTTGTGCAGTACTTACTCATTCAGGTGGTCTGCAGTCCTTTACCGCTGTCTCTAGTTGTTTTTGTAACTGTGGTGGTGTTGTCTTGCTTTTTGATTCGGTCGTTTACTTCCTCGTTAGCAGAAATGAGGAGTTTTGCATACGACGGGGGTAAGTTCACTGCTCTACTTGCCATGGTGAATCTGTGATCGATGCTGGGGTCTATCTGAGGAAGCCGGGTGCGCGCATTTATCCAGGATGAGTTCCATGTGGCTTGATGAATCCGTGTCCGTTCATCCTGGTTTGGTCTTTGTGAAACCGATTAAGCCTGGACTCCCATATTTTGGATTCGTTGAAAGCGGCTTAGTCAGTTATCCTGGATAACGGAATCCTAGTTTCGTGAAAAAGAACCCAGAGCAGATGAAGAGAGAGAGAATGATCATCCATGTTGACGTGCTTAAATAGGTCAGTCACAGGTGCAGTCAATCATGTGATCTCCATCTGAAACAAAGAAAACTGACAGTGCCCGTAGAGACAAGAAGGTGCGGAGCCGTCACATTAAAAAAATAAATAAAGGTGAAAAGTTACAACTTTCTCCTCTTCACAAAGACTCCCAGGTTTTAGCGTCCGTCGCCATCATAGCTTTCGTTTTTCAGGAATGAATTCATGAATCCTGACGCACTTTTGTCTACATTTCTTGAGCACTTTTTGCAGAGTTGACTTTGGAAGGTTTGACTTGTCTGTATGCTTTTTGTGTATTCGTTTTATGTATGGAAGTCTGTCTGTAACTATTCAATGTACTGCTGCCCGTCTTGGCCAGGACGCTCTTGAAAAAGACATTCTCAATCTCAGTGAGGTTGTCCAGGTTCAATAAAGGTAAAATAAAATGACTAAATAAATAAAATTTGTATTTTTCTCTTGTTGAAAAACTGTTGGTTGGTCAAGCAGCAGCAGCAGAAGCAGCCTCTGCTGGTCACACAGAAAAGTGTCAAAGCTTACAGCACCTGGTATTCCCAGGCTGTCTCACGTCCAAGTACTGACGAGGCCCGACCCTGGTTGGCTGCCAAGGTCAGACGAGAAAAGGCGTGTTCAGGGTGGTATGGCCGTAAGCCAGAATGTCTGTCCATCTCTCCCTTTTTATAGATTAAGTGCCGCCGCATGTGAGCGGAAGAGGTTCCAAAGGAATCTCAAAGACTTTAAGGTTAGACACCTGATACGCTGACTGTACCAAACACAGAGGTATGCAACATTAAAGAGATAGAAATCATTACAGGAGGATAAAAAAAAGATGGTGTCACAACACATCTGAGGGTTACCTCCTGAAACTTTGCTTTCACCGTGGCCGTAAGCGTCCAACCGCCACATTCCCCCTCCTTCACACACTGAATATACGCAAAAACTGCTATTTCCAGCTTGGTTCTACGCTTTTGGTGAATTCCTTCCAGGCTGGTATGTTCATCTTGACTCTTTAAGACATTATTTAGATCACTTTGTTTGTCCTTTGCCACTCTAAATACCGAGTGATTTAGATTGCACATATGGGAAAACATAGGAGGAAACCTGCTCTTCAGTGTGATTAAATCTATAAAGAGGGTGAATATGACAGTTGCACTTGCTTACGGCCATACCACCCTGAAAACGCCCGATCTCGTCTGATCTTGGAAGCAAACCACGGTCGGGCCTGGTCAGTACTTGGATGGGAGACCGCCTGGGAATACCAGATGCTGTAAGCCTTTACCCTCTTCTTTGTGCCCAGCACAGGGTGCAGCTGCTTCACCCATCGACGAGAGGAAAAGATACATTTATTCCCTCCAAAACTCAGAGAGTGCCATGGAGACAGGGACAAAAAGTCTGGATGGGAGACCGCCTGGGAATACCGGGTGCTGTAAGCTTTTACCCTCATCTTTGTGCCCAGCACAGGGTGGTGCTGCTTCACCCATCGACGAGAGGAACTCAGAGAGTGCCATGGAGACAGTGACCAAAAGTCTGGATGCGTGGAAAGGAAAGACACGAGAAGGAGAGGGTGGTGCTGCTGTTGCTTCAGCCGTTTGCCACCTTTCCGGCCAAAAACAGTCAAGACAAACCCCCACCCGAAGCCCGCAAAGGTTTTTACTCTTTCTGTTCAGCCCTTTCAAAACGCCAATACGTTTCCTTTGTCCACACTGAATGAATCCAAAAAAGGAGAGGTTTAGAAAGTGTCGGCAACAAAATGTCCCCATAAAGAAATTGTCTTTACAAAGATAAATAAAGCTAAAAATTTACAATATTCTCCTCTTCACAAAGACTACCAGGTTTTAGCGTCAGTCGCCATCATAGCTTTCATTTTTCAGGAATGACTTCATTTGTATTTTTCTCTTGTTGATCAACTGTTGGTTGGTGAAGAAGCAGCAGCAGCAGCAGCCTCTGCTGGTTGCACAGAAAAGTGTCAAAGCTTACAGCACCTGGTATTCCCAGGATGTCTCCAATCCAAGTACTGACCAGGCCCGACCCTGGTTTACTGCCGAGATCAAACGAGATCGGGAGTGTTCAGGGTGGTATGGCCGTAAGCCAGCGTGTCTGTCCTTCTCTCCCTTTTTATAGATTCAGTGCCGCCGCATGTGAGCGGAAGAGGTTCCAAAGGAATCTCAAAGACTTTAAGGTCTGACACCCGATACGCTGACTGCACCAAACACAGAGGTTTGCAACATTACAGAGATAGAAGTCATTACAGGAGGATAACAAAACGATGGTGTCAAAACACATCTTAGGGTTACCTACTAAAACTTTGCTTTCGCCGTAAGCGTCCAGCCGCCATGGTCCCCCTCCTTCAGACACTGAATATACGCACAAACTGCTATTTCCAGCTTGGTTCCACACTTTTGGTGAATTCCTTCCAGGCTGGTATGTTCATCTCGACTCTTTTAGACATTATTCAGATCACTTTGTCCTTTGCCACTTTAATACTGAGTGATTTAGATTTCACATATGGGAAAACACAGGGGGAAACCTGCTCGTCAGAGTGATTGAATCTATAAAGAGGGTAAATATGAAAGTTGCACTGGCTTACGGCCATACCACCCTGAAAACGCCCGATCTCGTCTGATCTCGGAAGCAAACCACGGTCAGGCCTGGTCAGTACTTGGATGGGAGACTGCCTGGGAATACCGGGTGCTGTAAGATTTTACCCTCTTCTTTGTGTCCAGCACAGGGTGCAGCTGCTTCACCCATCGACGAGAGGAAAAGATACATTTATTCCCTCCAAAACTCAGAGAGTGCCATGGAGACAGAGACCAAAAGTCTGGATGCGTGGAAAGGAAAGACACGAGAAGGAGAGGGTGGTGCTGCTGTCGCTTCAGCCGTTTGCCCCCTTTCCGGCCAAAATGTCAAGATAAACCCCCACCCGACGCCCGCAAAGGTTTTTACTGTTTCTGTTAAGCCCTTTCAAAACGCCAGTATGTTTCCTTTGTCCACACTGAATGAATCCAAAAAAGGAGAGGTTTAGAGAGTGTCAGCAAAAAAATGTGCCCATGAAGAAATTGTCTTTACAAAGATCAATAAAGGTGAAAAGTTACAATTGTCTCCTCTTCACAAAGACTCCCAGGTTTTAGCGTCCGTCGCCATCATAGCTTTCGTTTTTCAGGAATGAATTCATGAATCCTGACGCACTTTTGTCTACATTTCTTGAGCACTTTTTGCAGAGTTGACTTTGGAAGGTTTGACTTGTCTGTATGCTTTTTGTGTATTCGTTTTATGTATGGAAGTCTGTCTGTAACTATTCAATGTACTGCTGCCCGTCTTGGCCAGGACGCTCTTGAAAAAGACATTCTTAATCTCAGTGAGGTTGTCCAGGTTCAATAAAGGTAAAATAAAATGACTAAATAAATAAAATTTGTATTTTTCTCTTGTTGATAAACTGTTGGTTGGTCAAGCAGCAGCAGCCTCTGCTGGTCACACAGAAAAGTGTCAAAGCTTACAGCACCTGGTATTCCCAGGATATCTCCAATCCAAGTACTGACCAGGCCCGACCCTGGTTGGCTGCCGAGGTCAGACGAGAGCAGGCGTGTTCAGGGTGGTATGGCCGTAAGCCAGTGTGTCTGTCCTTCTCTCCCTTTTTATAGATTAAGTGCCGCTGCATGTGAGTGGAAGAGGTTCCAAAGGAATCTCAAAAACTTTAAGGTCTGACACTCGATACGCTGGCTGCACCAAACACAGAGGTTTGCAACATTACAGAGATAGAAGTCATTACAGGAGGATAACAAAACGATGGTGTCAAAACACATCTTAGGGTTACCTACTAAAACTTTGCTTTCGCTGTAAGCGTCCAGCCGCCATGGTCCCCCTCCTTCAGACACTGAATATACGCACAAACTGCTATTTCCAACTTGGTTCTACGCTTTTGGTGAATTCCTTCCAGGCTGGTATGTTCATCTTGACTCTTTAAGACATTATTTAGATCACTTTGTTTGTCCTTTGCCACTTTAAATATCGAGTGATTTAGATTGCACATATGGGAAAACATAGGAGGAAACCTGCTCTTCAGTGTGATTAAATCTATAAAGAGGGTGAATATGACAGTTGCACTTGCTTACGGCCATACCACCCTAAAAACGCCCGATCTCGTCTGATCTCGGAAGCAAACCACGGTCGGGCCTGGTCAGTACTTGGATGGGAGTCCGCCTGGGAATACCAGGTGCTGTAAGCCTTTACCCTCTTCTTTGTGCCCAGCACAGGGTGCAGCTGCTTCACCCATCGACGAGAGGAAAAGATACATTTATTCCCTCCAAAACTCAGAGAGTGCCATGGAGACAGGGACAAAAAGTCTGGATGGGAGACCGCCTGGGAATACCGGGTGCTGTAAGCTTTTACCCTCATCTTTGTGCCCAGCACAGGGTGGTGCTGCTTCACCCATCGACGAGAGGAACTCAGAGAGTGCCATGGAGACAGTGACCAAAAGTCTGGATGCGTGGAAAGGAAAGACACGAGAAGGAGAGGGTGGTGCTGCTGTTGCTTCAGCCGTTTGCCACCTTTCCGGCCAAAAACAGTCAAGACAAACCCCCACCCGAAGCCCGCAAAGGTTTTTACTCTTTCTGTTCAGCCCTTTCAAAACGCCAATACGTTTCCTTTGTCCACACTGAATGAATCCAAAAAAGGAGAGGTTTAGAAAGTGTCGGCAAAAAAATGTCCCCATAAAGAAATTGTCTTTACAAAGATAAATAAAGCTAAAAATTTACAATATTCTCCTCTTCACAAAGACTACCAGGTTTTAGCGTCAGTCGCCATCATAGCTTTCATTTTTCAGGAATGACTTCATTTGTATTTTTCTCTTGTTGATCAACTGTTGGTTGGTGAAGAAGCAGCAGCAGCAGCCTCTGCTGGTTGCACAGAAAAGTGTCAAAGCTTACAGCACCTGGTATTCCCAGGATGTCTCCAATCCAAGTACTGACCAGGCCCGACCCTGGTTTACTGCCGAGATCAAACGAGATCGGGAGTGTTCAGGGTGGTATGGCCGTAAGCCAGCGTGTCTGTCCTTCTCTCCCTTTTTATAGATTCAGTGCCGCCGCATGTGAGCGGAAGAGGTTCCAAAGGAATCTCAAAGACTTTAAGGTCTGACACCCGATACGCTGACTGCACCAAACACAGAGGTTTGCAACATTACAGAGATAGAAGTCATTACAGGAGGATAACAAAACGATGGTGTCAAAACACATCTTAGGGTTACCTACTAAAACTTTGCTTTCGCCGTAAGCGTCCAGCCGCCATGGTCCCCCTCCTTCAGACACTGAATATACGCACAAACTGCTATTTCCAGCTTGGTTCCACACTTTTGGTGAATTCCTTCCAGGCTGGTATGTTCATCTCGACTCTTTTAGACATTATTCAGATCACTTTGTCCTTTGCCACTTTAATACTGAGTGATTTAGATTTCACATATGGGAAAACACAGGGGGAAACCTGCTCGTCACAGTGATTGAATCTATAAAGAGGGTAAATATGAAAATTGCACTGGCTTACGGCCATACCACCCTGAAAACGCCCGATCTCGTCTGATCTCGGAAGCAAACCACGGTCAGGCCTGGTCAGTACTTGGATGGGAGACTGCCTGGGAATACCGGGTGCTGTAAGATTTTACCCTCTTCTTTGTGTCCAGCACAGGGTGCAGCTGCTTCACCCATCGACGAGAGGAAAAGATACATTTATTCCCTCCAAAACTCAGAGAGTGCCATGGAGACAGAGACCAAAAGTCTGGATGCGTGGAAAGGAAAGACACGAGAAGGAGAGGGTGGTGCTGCTGTCGCTTCAGCCGTTTGCCCCCTTTCCGGCCAAAATGTCAAGATAAACCCCCACCCGACGCCTGCAAAGGTTTTTACTGTTTCTGTTAAGCCCTTTCAAAACGCCAGTATGTTTCCTTTGTCCACACTGAATGAATCCAAAAAAGGAGAGGTTTAGAGAGTGTCAGCAAAAAAATGTGCCCATGAAGAAATTGTCTTTACAAAGATCAATAAAGGTGAAAAGTTACAATTGTCTCCTCTTCACAAAGACTCCCAGGTTTTAGCGTCCGTCGCCATCATAGCTTTCGTTTTTCAGGAATGAATTCATGAATCCTGACGCACTTTTGTCTACATTTCTTGAGCACTTTTTGCAGAGTTGACTTTGGAAGGTTTGACTTGTCTGTGTGCTTTTTGTGTATTCGTTTTATGTATGGAAGTCTGTCTGTAACTATTCAATGTACTGCTGCCCGTCTTGGCCAGGACGCTCTTGAAAAAGACATTCTTAATCTCAGTGAGGTTGTCCAGGTTCAATAAAGGTAAAATAAAATGACTAAATAAATAAAATTTGTATTTTTCTCTTGTTGATAAACTGTTGGTTGGTCAAGCAGCAGCAGCCTCTGCTGGTCACACAGAAAAGTGTCAAAGCTTACAGCACCTGGTATTCCCAGGATATCTCCAATTCAAGTACTGACCAGGCCCGACCCTGGTTGGCTGCCGAGGTCAGACGAGAGCAGGCGTGTTCAGGGTGGTATGGCCGTAAGCCAGTGTGTCTGTCCTTCTCTCCCTTTTTATAGATTAAGTGCCGCTGCATGTGAGTGGAAGAGGTTCCAAAGGAATCTCAAAAACTTTAAGGTCTGACACTCGATACGCTGGCTGCACCAAACACAGAGGTTTGCAACATTACAGAGATAGAAGTCATTACAGGAGGATAACAAAACGATGGTGTCAAAACACATCTTAGGGTTACCTACTAAAACTTTGCTTTCGCCGTAAGCGTCCAGTCGCCATGGTCCCCCTCCTTCAGACACTGAACATACGCACAAACTGCTATTTCCAACTTGGTTCTACGCTTTTGGTGAATTCCTTCCAGGCTGGTATGTTCATCTTGACTCTTTAAGACATTATTTAGATCACTTTGTTTGTCCTTTGCCACTTTAAATATCGAGTGATTTAGATTGCACATATGGGAAAACATAGGAGGAAACCTGCTCTTCAGTGTGATTAAATCTATAAAGAGGGTGAATATGACAGTTGCACTTGCTTACGGCCATACCACCCTAAAAACGCCCGATCTCGTCTGATCTCGGAAGCAAACCACGGTCGGGCCTGGTCAGTACTTGGATGGGAGTCCGCCTGGGAATACCAGGTGCTGTAAGCCTTTACCCTCTTCTTTGTGCCCAGCACAGGGTGCAGCTGCTTCACCCATCGACGAGAGGAAAAGATACATTTATTCCCTCCAAAACTCAGAGAGTGCCATGGAGACAGGGACAAAAAGTCTGGATGGGAGACCGCCTGGGAATACCGGGTGCTGTAAGCTTTTACCCTCATCTTTGTGCCCAGCACAGGGTGGTGCTGCTTCACCCATCGACGAGAGGAACTCAGAGAGTGCCATGGAGACAGTGACCAAAAGTCTGGATGCGTGGAAAGGAAAGACACGAGAAGGAGAGGGTGGTGCTGCTGTTGCTTCAGCCGTTTGCCACCTTTCCGGCCAAAAACAGTCAAGACAAACCCCCACCCGAAGCCCGCAAAGGTTTTTACTCTTTCTGTTCAGCCCTTTCAAAACGCCAATACGTTTCCTTTGTCCACACTGAATGAATCCAAAAAAGGAGAGGTTTAGAAAGTGTCGGCAAAAAAATGTCCCCATAAAGAAATTGTCTTTACAAAGATAAATAAAGCTAAAAATTTACAATATTCTCCTCTTCACAAAGACTACCAGGTTTTAGTGTCAGTCGCCATCATAGCTTTCATTTTTCAGGAATGACTTCATTTGTATTTTTCTCTTGTTGATCAACTGTTGGTTGGTGAAGAAGCAGCAGCAGCAGCCTCTGCTGGTTGCACAGAAAAGTGTCAAAGCTTACAGCACCTGGTATTCCCAGGATGTCTCCAATCCAAGTACTGACCAGGCCCGACCCTGGTTTACTGCCGAGATCAAACGAGAGCGGGAGTGTTCAGGGTGGTATGGCCGTAAGCCAGCGTGTCTGTCCTTCTCTCCCTTTTTATAGATTCAGTGCCGCCGCATGTGAGCGGAAGACGTTCCAAAGGAATCTCAAAGACTTTAAGGTCTGACACCCGATACGCTGACTGCACCAAACACAGAGGTTTGCAACATTACAGAGATAGAAGTCATTACAGGAGGATAACAAAACGATGGTGTCAAAACACATCTTAGGGTTACCTACTAAAACTTTGCTTTCGCCGTAAGCGTCCAGCCGCCATGGTCCCCCTCCTTCAGACACTGAATATACGCACAAACTGCTATTTCCAGCTTGGTTCCACACTTTTGGTGAATTCCTTCCAGGCTGGTATGTTCATCTCGACTCTTTTAGACATTATTCAGATCACTTTGTCCTTTGCCACTTTAATACTGAGTGATTTAGATTTCACATATGGGAAAACACAGGGGGAAACCTGCTCGTCACAGTGATTGAATCTATAAAGAGGGTAAATATGAAAGTTGCACTGGCTTACGGCCATACCACCCTGAAAACGCCCGATCTCGTCTGATCTCGGAAGCAAACCACGGTCAGGCCTGGTCAGTACTTGGATGGGAGACTGCCTGGGAATACCGGGTGCTGTAAGATTTTACCCTCTTCTTTGTGTCCAGCACAGGGTGCAGCTGCTTCACCCATCGACGAGAGGAAAAGATACATTTATTCCCTCCAAAACTCAGAGAGTGCCATGAAGACAGAGACCAAAAGTCTGGATGCGTGGAAAGGAAAGACACGAGAAGGAGAGGGTGGTGCTGCTGTCGCTTCAGCCGTTTGCCCCCTTTCCAGCCAAAATGTCAAGATAAACCCCCACTCGACGCCCGCAAAGGTTTTTACTGTTTCTGTTAAGCCCTTTCAAAACGCCAGTATGTTTCCTTTGTCCACACTGAATGAATCCAAAAAAGGAGAGGTTTAGAGAGTGTCAGCAAAAAAATGTGCCCATGAAGAAATTGTCTTTACAAAGATCAATAAAGGTGAAAAGTTACAATTGTCTCCTCTTCACAAAGACTCCCAGGTTTTAGCGTCCGTCGCCATCATAGCTTTCGTTTTTCAGGAATGAATTCATGAATCCTGACGCACTTTTGTCTACATTTCTTGAGCACTTTTTGCAGAGTTGACTTTGGAAGGTTTGACTTGTCTGTGTGCTTTTTGTGTATTCGTTTTATGTATGGAAGTCTGTCTGTAACTATTCAATGTACTGCTGCCCGTCTTGGCCAGGACGCTCTTGAAAAAGACATTCTTAATCTCAGTGAGGTTGTCCAGGTTCAATAAAGGTAAAATAAAATGACTAAATAAATAAAATTTGTATTTTTCTCTTGTTGATAAACTGTTGGTTGGTCAAGCAGCAGCAGCCTCTGCTGGTCACACAGGAAAGTGTCAAAGCTTACAGCACCTGGTATTCCCAGGATATCTCCAATCCAAGTACTGACCAGGCCCAACCCTGGTTGGCTGCCGAGGTCAGACGAGAGCAGGCGTGTTCAGGGTGGTATGGCCGTAAGCCAGTGTGTCTGTCCTTCTCTCCCTTTTTATAGATTAAGTGCCGCTGCATGTGAGTGGAAGAGGTTCCAAAGGAATCTCAAAAACTTTAAGGTCTGACACCCGATACGCTGGCTGCACCAAACACAGAGGTTTGCAACATTACAGAGATAGAAGTCATTACAGGAGGATAACAAAACCATGGTGTCAAAACACATCTTAGGGTTACCTACTAAAACTTTGCTTTCGCCGTAAGCGTCCAGCCGCCATGGTCCCCCTCCTTCAGACACTGAATATACGCACAAACTGCTATTTCCAGCTTGGTTCCACGCTTTTGGTGAATTCCTTCCAGGCTGGTATGTTCATCTTGACTCTTTAAGACATTATTTAGATCACTTTGTTTGTCCTTTGCCACTTTAAATATCGAGTGATTTAGATTGCACATATGGGAAAACATAGGAGGAAACCTGCTCTTCAGTGTGATTAAATCTATAAAGAGGGTGAATATGACAGTTGCACTTGCTTACGGCCATACCACCCTAAAAACGCCCGATCTCGTCTGCTCTCGGAAGCAAACCACGGTCGGGCCTGGTCAGTACTTGGATGGGAGTCCGCCTGGGAATACCAGGTGCTGTAAGCCTTTACCCTCTTCTTTGTGCCCAGCACAGGGTGCAGCTGCTTCACCCATCGACGAGAGGAAAAGATACATTTATTCCCTCCAAAACTCAGAGAGTGCCATGGAGACAGGGACAAAAAGTCTGGATGGGAGACCGCCTGGGAATACCGGGTGCTGTAAGCTTTTACCCTCATCTTTGTGCCCAGCACAGGGTGGTGCTGCTTCACCCATCGACGAGAGGAACTCAGAGAGTGCCATGGAGACAGTGACCAAAAGTCTGGATGCGTGGAAAGGAAAGACACGAGAAGGAGAGGGTGGTGCTGCTGTTGCTTCAGCCGTTTGCCACCTTTCCGGCCAAAAACAGTCAAGACAAACCCCCACCCGAAGCCCGCAAAGGTTTTTACTCTTTCTGTTCAGCCCTTTCAAAACGCCAATACGTTTCCTTTGTCCACACTGAATGAATCCAAAAAAGGAGAGGTTTAGAAAGTGTCGGCAAAAAAATGTCCCCATAAAGAAATTGTCTTTACAAAGATAAATAAAGCTAAAATTTACAATATTCTCCTCTTCACAAAGACTACCAGGTTTTAGCGTCAGTCGCCATCATAGCTTTCATTTTTCAGGAATGACTTCATTTGTATTTTTCTCTTGTTGATCAACTGTTGGTTGGTGAAGAAGCAGCAGCAGCAGCCTCTGCTGGTTGCACAGAAAAGTGTCAAAGCTTACAGCACCTGGTATTCCCAGGATGTCTCCAATCCAAGTACTGACCAGGCCCGACCCTGGTTTACTGCCGAGATCAAACGAGATCGGGAGTGTTCAGGGTGGTATGGCCGTAAGCCAGCGTGTCTGTCCTTCTCTCCCTTTTTATAGATTCAGTGCCGCCGCATGTGAGCGGAAGAGGTTCCAAAGGAATCTCAAAGACTTTAAGGTCTGACACCCGATACGCTGACTGCACCAAACACAGAGGTTTGCAACATTACAGAGATAGAAGTCATTACAGGAGGATAACAAAACGATGGTGTCAAAACACATCTTAGGGTTACCTACTAAAACTTTGCTTTCGCCGTAAGCGTCCAGCCGCCATGGTCCCCCTCCTTCAGACACTGAATATACGCACAAACTGCTATTCCAGCTTGGTTCCACACTTTTGGTGAATTCCTTCCAGGCTGGTATGTTCATCTCGACTCTTTAGACATTATTCAGATCACTTTGTCCTTTGCCACTTTAATACTGAGTGATTTAGATTTCACATATGGGAAAACACAGGGGGAAACCTGCTCGTCAGAGTGATTGAATCTATAAAGAGGGTAAATATGAAAGTTGCACTGGCTTACGGCCATACCACCCTGAAAACGCCCGATCTCGTCTGATCTCGGAAGCAAACCACGGTCAGGCCTGGTCAGTACTTGGATGGAGACTGCCTGGGAATACCGGGTGCTGTAAGATTTTACCCTCTTCTTTGTGTCCAGCACAGGGTGCAGCTGCTTCACCCATCGACGAGAGGAAAAGATACATTTATTCCCTCCAAAACTCAGAGAGTGCCATGGAGACAGAGACCAAAAGTCTGGATGCGTGGAAAGGAAAGACACGAGAAGGAGAGGGTGGTGCTGCTGTCGCTTCAGCCGTTTGCCCCCTTTCCGGCCAAAATGTCAAGATAAACCCCCACCCGACGCCCGCAAAGGTTTTACTGTTTCTGTTAAGCCCTTTCAAAACGCCAGTATGTTTCCTTTGTCCACACTGAATGAATCCAAAAAAGGAGAGGTTTAGAGAGTGTCAGCAAAAAAATGTGCCCATGAAGAAATTGTCTTTACAAAGATCAATAAAGGTGAAAAGTTACAATTGTCTCCTCTTCACAAAGACTCCCAGGTTTTAGCGTCCGTCGCCATCATAGCTTTCGTTTTTCAGGAATGAATTCATGAATCCTGACGCACTTTTGTCTACATTTCTTGAGCACTTTTTGCAGAGTTGACTTTGGAAGGTTTGACTTGTCTGTGTGCTTTTGTGTATTCGTTTTATTTATGGAAGTCTGTCTGTAACTATTCAATGTACTGCTGCCCGTCTTGGCCAGGACGCTCTTGAAAAAGACATTCTTAATCTCAGTGAGGTTGTCAAGGTTCAATAAAGGTAAAATAAAATGACTAAATAAATAAAATTTTTATTTTTCTCTTGTTGATATACTGTTGGTTGGTCAAGCAGCAGCAGCCTCTGCTGGTCACACAGAAAAGTGTCAAAGCTTACAGCACCTGGTATTCCCAGGATGTCTCCAATCCAAGTACTGACCAGGCCCGACCCTGGTTTACTACCGAGATCAAACGAGATCGGGAGTGTTCAGGGTGGTATGGCCGTAAGCCAGCGTGTCTGTCCTTCTCTCCCTTTTTATAGATTCAGTGCCGCTGCATGTGAGCGGAAGACGTTCCAAAGGAATCTCAAAGACTTTAAGGCAGGCCTTTAGATTACACCTTGGCTGGGCCGACTAACGGTGTGCCCAAATTAAATGTCCCCAAATTAGTGTCCCCAAATTAAAAATAAAAAAAGGCCAGAGCAGAGTGTAAACGAAAGTATTGACTCACTTGCCCCTGCTTTTTTCCTCCCGTAAAACACATTGGTTATAATATACAAGGCTTGTTCATAACGACAGAGAAAACATTGACAACAACAACACATATGTACCGAACAGGAAAGCACAAGTATTCATGCTTCCCGCAGAAGTCATATTTTGTGATAACGTTAGCACAAACACAGAATCCAAATGCAGAACTCCGACAACAAAAGTTAGTTCCAAAAGGTTTATTGTTCACACACAGGTGAAAAAATATAATGAGTGACAGAATCTTGAGGATAATGGTTGGGGATTTTCTCCTCAAATTCGTCCTCCGGATCGAGGGCAGCAGCCCGTCTCCCCGAGCGGTGTTAGGAGTCTTTTCCCCGACTGGGGAAAAGCAAAGGGAGGTCAGGGACAGAAACAGGTCATACACAGGCAGGCTAACAATCGAGCAACAGGACATAAGGACTAGGCAAACTCACGTACCGGTAGTCAGGGCGAGAAGGTCAAAACCAGATCAGATGAGGCAGACAAAAACCGACAGGGATCAGGCAGAAGACGAAAAACCGAGGAATCCAAAACAGGTCAAAAAACAGGCAAGCAAACGAACAAACGAGGTCAAGTACGCTGGTCTGAACTACTGGAGTTACAAACTGGCGACTGACAAGGGGAAAAGACAGGGTTTAAATACACAAAAGGGAGGGAAGACAACTAGACACAGGTGAAGCAAATTAGGGCGGAGACAGGTAATCAGGACAGAAGTCAGGATGAGCGGGGAACAGGAAGTAAAGACGACAGACAAGACACATGAGGGAAAACTTAACAAAATAAAACAGGAAGTGACACACAAAACATAAAAGACAGACAAGACCAGACTATTGTCTGGCAGCAGGTATGACATATTTGCGCCGTTTGATTGGTCTAAATCACCCGTTTCAGCCAATGAGAGGTGATGAGAGCTTGGAGATTGACTCGTACGTTGTACGCCAAAGGTTTTCTCTCAACAACCATGCCTCGTGGGCGACCTATAAATTCAGGCCGCTCACATAACAAACGCAGTGAAACATATGACATATGAATTATCTGCCTGCATGCAGTCCTGTGATTTTGGAATTAAAATCAGCTGGCCATATGCTGATCAATACTTCTGGAAATTAGACTTGTGGAATCCATGCCTTCATACTCTTGAATATATCTGAAATAGTCTGAGAAAACAGGAATTACTGTTGAAAAATCTAATCCCGCACCCACCCCCTCCGCCGATTCCAGCATCTGATGTGCCCAAATTAAGGTAATCTAAAGCCCTGTAAGGTCAGACACCCGATACGCTGACTGCACCAAACACAGAGGTTTGCAACATTACAGAGATAGAAGTCATTACAGGAGGGTAACAAAACGATGGTGTCACAACACATCTGAGGGTTACCTCCTGAAACTTTGCTTTCACCGTGGCCGTAAGCGTCCAACCGCCACATTCCCCCTCCTTCACACACTGAATATACGCAAAAACTGCTATTTCCAGCTTGGTTCTACGCTTTTGGTGAATTCCTTCCAGGCTGGTATGTTCATCTTGACTCTTTAAGACATTATTTAGATCACTTTGTTTGTCCTTTGCCACTTTAAATACCGAGTGATTTAGATTGCACATATGGGAAAACATAGGAGGAAACCTGCTCTTCAGTGTGATTAAATCTATAAAGAGGGTGAATATGACAGTTGCACTTGCTTACGGCCATACCACCCTGAAAACGCCCGATCTCGTCTGATCTCGGAAGCAAACTACGGTCGGGCCTGATCAGTACTTGGATGGGAGACCGCCTGGGAATACCAGGTGCTGTAAGCCTTTAGCCTCTTCTTTGTGCCCAGCACAGGGTGCAGCTGCTTCACCCATCGACGAGAGGAAAAGATACATTTATTCCCTCCAAAACTCAGAGAGTGCCATGGAGACAGGGACCAAAAGTCTGGATGCGTGGAAAGGAAAGACACGAGAAGGAGAGGGTGGTGCTGCTGTTGCTTCAGCCGTTTGCCCCCTTTCCGGCCAAAAACAGTCAAGACAAACCCCCACCCGAAGCCCGCAAAGGTTTTTACTCTTTCTGTTCAGCCCTTTCAAAACGCCAATACGTTTCCTTTGTCCACACTGAATGAATCCAAAAAAGGAGAGGTTTAGAAAGTGTCGGCAAAAAAATGTCCCCATAAAGAAATTGTCTTTACAAAGATCAATAAAGCTAAAAATTTACAATATTCTCCTCTTCACAAAGACTACCAGGTTTTAGCGTCAGTCACCATCATAGCTTTCATTTTTCAGGAATGACTTCATTTGTATTTTTCTCTTGTTGATCAACTGTTGGTTGGTGAAGAAGCAGCAGCAGCAGCCTCTGCTGGTTGCACAGAAAAGTGTCAAAGCTTACAGCACCTGGTATTCCCAGGATGTCTCCAATCCAAGTACTGACCAGGCCCGACCCTGGTTTACTGCCGAGATCAAACGAGATCGGGAGTGTTCAGGGTGGTATGGCCGTAAGCCAGCGTGTCTGTCCTTCTCTCCCTTTTATAGATTCAGTGCCGCCGCATGTGAGCGGAAGAGGTTCCAAAGGAATCTCAAAGACTTTAAGGTCTGACACCCGATACGCTGACTGCACCAAACACAGAGGTTTGCAACATTACAGAGATAGAAGTCATTACAGGAGGATAACAAAACGATGGTGTCAAAACACATCTGAGGGTTACCTACTAAAACTTTGCTTTCGCCGTAAGCGTCCAGCCGCCATGGTCCCCCTCCTTCAGACACTGAATATACGCACAAACTTCTATTTCCAGCTTGGTTCCACGCTTTTGGTGAATTCCTTCCAGGCTGGTAGTTCATCTCGACTCTTTTAGACATTATTCAGATCACTTTGTCCTTTGCCACTTTAATACTGAGTGATTTAGATTTCACATATGGGAAAACACAGGGGGAAACCTGCTCTTCAGTGTGATTGAATCTATAAAGAGGGTAAATATGACAGCTGCACTCACTTACGGCCATATCACCCTGAAAACGCCCACATCTGTGGAAGTTCTAAACAGAGTGAGTGGCTGCAGGAGAGGAAGAAAGGCTTCCTCATCGTTTTGTTTAGTGATTTAGATTTTTTGTTTGGTTAGTTTACGTAGTTTTAGTTTTCACTTTTTTGTGATAAGCAAGCCCAGCGGTGTTTTTCCCGCACCGCTGGGAAGGCGAATTTAATTTTTTATTTTCTCATCAAAAATGAAAGGGAAAGGACAGCGACGGCGTTTTACGCCAGAGAAAGAGTCATTAAAAATGACAGAAACGAAGAATATGAAAAAGAATAACCTAATGAAGATGACGGCGAATAGAGGATTTGATGAACATGTGAGTTTGACTGACGTGGCAGTGGATGATCGGACGGACATGAATATGACAAAGGCAAGTGGCAACGAATATGAAAACGGATCTGCGAAAACAAATGAGAAGGAATCTGGAGAAGTTTTGGAAAATGTTGGAAATGATGACACAACAGGAATGGAGGACGAGTTTACTGTGGTGGAAAGAAGAAAAAAGAAACTGAATCGGAGCATGAAAGTGAACGATATAGTTAATGAGAACGACAAACCTCTGAATGAGAATGGAAAAGTGCAAAGAGAAAACGGAATGGAAGATGAAGAAAATGTAAAAATTAATGACAATGTTGAAAGAAGCAGAATGAGAGAAAGACATAAGGTGGATTACAACAGAGAGTGGACTATTCAGATTGAATGTGAAGGAATCAACAGACTGAACGTAATGACACCGATAAAGGAAATTGAGAAGGTGGTCGGCTGTGGTGCGCTGTTGGCTCTTAGACCAAGACCAAACAGACAGTATGAGGCCACCCTCAACTCGGAAAAAGCCTGTGAAAGACTAGAGGATGGACTTACTTACGAAGGACAGAATATTGAAGTAAAAAGGGTCCATAAATCGGAGGTTCTGGTCTCCTTTTTGCATCTGCCTCTTGACGTCACAGACAAGGAGATTCTGGACCGGCTTGTCAGATGGGGGGTTTTCCCCATCCTCCCCGTCAGAAGGAGGTTCTACCCAGGCACCAACGTGGCTGACGGCACTAGATTCCTAAAAGTAAGATTCCCGAAGGAGGTGGTGTCGCTCCCGTACAGTGCCCGGTTCGATACGGCGGATGGATCACAATATTACAGGGTGATCCACAATAAACAGGTTAAAATATGCCGCCTCTGCATGAGCCCAGGACATGTTTTAAGAGACTGTCCGATTTTTGCGTGCCGGGAGTGCCTACAGCAGGGCCATTACGCACGAGACTGTGACGCCGCCAAATGCCCTGATTGTGGAAGAGCCATGATCCGCTGTACGTGCCTGTCTTCAGACAGTGAGAGCGAGAGGGAGCAGCAGGTGGAGGAGGAGGAGGAGGAGTTTCAGCGGATAGACAGTGACAGAGAAGGAGGATGTTTGGTGACCACCCAGAACGACACGTCCGTGTCTGATCATGAGGTGGAGATGGACATGGAACTCCCCTGTGGACAGCCCCAGATAGAGACGGTGGACCCCCCAGGGAGAAGTGACATGGGGGACAGGGAAGACGGAGGTGTGGATGAACTGGAGAAGGACACTGAGGATGTGACTGTAGGTGGGATGGGACAGAAAAGAAAAGAACCAGACCAACCAGAGGAAGAAGGACAGAGACATGGACAAACTGAGGTAAAAGATATGTGTGAAGGCTTAGAAAACAAAGAAAAAACTGTGGGGGCTCAAGAGGAAAAAGATCAACGGAAGGAAAAAAAGAAAAAAAAAAGGTGATAAATTTAAATTTGGAAAAGGTTTTAAAGGAACAGGAAAAAAGGAGAGGGAGGAGGGTAGTAGAGTTCAGATGAGATAAAGGGATAATATGAAGTGCACGGGGACAAATCATGTACTGGGGGTTGCTTGTGGCTATTTATTTTTATTTACTGTTTTAATGGGGTGGGGGTTTACTTCTATTAATTTAAGAGGAGGTGTAAATACAGGAAAATTTAACAGAATGATACTGGAAACGGAAAAGAGTGATATTGTACTGTTGCAAGAAACGAACTGGACTGATGTCGTAGCAGAAAGTATTAGGGGAAGGTTTGATGGGGAAATTTATTATAATAATAGTGATAAAAAGGCAAGGGGGACTTCCGGTTATGGCGGCCACGTAGGAAGACGCATCTCGCGCTGCTCTTTCCTGGGTGCTACAATTTCTACAAAAAAGATGTCATTTTTGCTATGAGGCTTCATAACATAGTGCTAGTGTGGTTGCTGTAATGCCGAAGGTTGGAAAGTTGAGCAAAGATAAGAACAAAGCATCAAAGCAGCCGAAGCTAACTGACTACCAAGTTCGTGGTGAAACACAGAAAGCTAATGACGATATGGCAGAACAGGGGGCTAATGGAGTCGGAGAACTTGTCGATGCCAAAATGGATACTGTATTGGCTGCAATAAACTCAATGAAAACGGAATTTTCGACCAAATTTGATGGGATTATGGCGGCGATAAATGCTATGGGAAAGGAAATAAACGACTGCTCTGAGCGAGTGTCACAAGCTGAGATACGTATATCCAGTGCCGAAGACGAGGTAGCTAACCTGCAAGCTAAAGTAAACAAGCTGGAGTCAAAAAACAAAACTCTGGAAGAGAAGCTTCTGGACTTGGAAACCAGATCTCGTTTGAACAACCTGAGACTTGTAGGACTACCAGAGGGAGCTGAGGGCCAGGACACATGCTCTTTTTTGGAGAAATTGATTCCAGAGCTGCTGGATTCTGTAACTCTACGAACCCCAGTGATAATTGAAAGGGCACACCGAATCGGACCGATGAGGGACAGCAAAGCGCCGCCGAGAACACTAATAATGAAGTTTCTCAACTACAAGGATAGGATGTCAGTATTGACCGCTGCACGGGCTAAAAAGGAGATCCGGTACAAAGACCAGCAAGTCAGGTTCTACTCAGACTTGGCTACGGGAATACACCAACTGAGGAAAAAGTTCGACTCGGTCCGGCAGGAGCTGCGCAATCTAGGGATCCGACATGGAGTGATTCACCCTGCCAACCTTTTGGTAACTTATAAAGGACAAACTCGCACTTTTAAGACCCCAGACGAAGCACAAACGTTCATAAAGAAGATCCGGGAAGATGCCGCGGACAGTTAAATGACGAGGAACAATAACGGTAATGCAAGTACATGAGACTGTGGCAATGTGCTGTATTTGAAGGATGGTGCTATAACAGACTAAAACGATCCAACCTCACTGTCTGATACAATAATTAGCAGATAGGACGAGCTTTTCACATAACCATGCACATGTAAAAAAATATATGGACTAGAATTTATATTTCATATTAAAGTTCCATCTATCCCAATCTTAAAACATACATTATAATAATTTGGTATATTTTATAAGGGGAATAAAATCTGTAACTGTTATGAGGTGTAAACTTAAGACAAGATAAGTTAAGTAATGATTCAATAGGAACAGCAGCAGCAGAGATTTGTTAGTTTAGGGGAAATAGGAAGTGGATTGACTGATCCTCACTAAGTGTGGAACTGTCGCTAGCGATAACGGGAGACAAGAGATTTTTTGGGGGGGCTCCCACAACTGTGGGCACGAGGGAAATGTTCAAGTTCACAATGTTGGATGTAGTTCTAACATCCAGATATGTTATGCTTCTCAATAAGTTTATTTCTTTATGGCAAGGTAATCTACTATTTTCCATTTGGAATGTCTCAAGGAGTAAATCTTAAGTTTGTTTCTTGGAACTGTAGAGGTCTGCAGCAACTTAGAAAAGTCAAACAAGTCATGAATAAATTAAAAGATATAGACGCTAAAATTGTATTTCTACAAGAAACTCATCTATTAGAAGAGGATAATAAAAAGATTAGGAGGAGGTGGCAGGGTAGTGTATTTACAGCGCCATTCTCATCCCAGGCCAGGGGAGTTATGACCCTTATTCATAAAACCGTACCATTTCAAGTAAAAGATGTAATCAAAGATAAAAGGGGAAGATACTTAATAGTCCAAGGTTCCCTGATCTCAGAAAATTTAAATTTAGTGAACTTGTATGGTCCTAACATAGATGATTCAAAATTTTTCATAGATTTGTTCCTTATGCTATCAACACTAGCGGGACAACATGTAATAGCCGGGGATTTTAATTGTACGTTAAACCCCAACATGGATAGATCCACAGGAGCAGATCAATCACACAACAGGTGTAGAACAGTAATTAACCGCTTCATTAAGAAAATGAATCTGTTGGATATATGGAGAGAATTGAAACCAAATGCCAAAGCTTACTCCTGTTTTTCAAATAGGTTTCAGACTTATTCCAGAATAGATTATTTCTTAATTTCCTCAGAACTACGATCAAAAACTCCAAAATGTTTTTATGATAATATTGTGATCTCAGATCATGCACCATGTTGTTTGATGTACATAGATAAAAAATTGACAAAAGACCCGCCTAGATGGCATTTTCAGCATAAATGGTTACAAGATGAAGAATTTGTAAAATATATAGGAAAACAGATAGATGAGTTTTTTGAAATTAATACTACACAAACATCTGCGGGAACAAAATGGGAAGCATTTAAAGCCTTTCTCAGAGGACATATTATTAGTTATACTGGGTCAAAATCAAAGAAGGCTCGTGAGGAAAGACTGCAGCTGGAACAGAAAATAAGGATTCTCCAAGAAAAAGTTAATGAGAATAGTAACCCACAGTTGGAAAATGATTTACTAATTTTGAGAGCTGAATATGACAAAATTTCTGCCTCTAGAGCAGCTTCTAGTCTTTTAAGACTAAGGCAAACATTCTATGAGCAAGGCGATAAATCAGGTAAAGTATTAGCATGGCAGATTAAACAATTAGAAACCAAAACATCAATCACAACCATTTTGTCCAATGGCCAAATTATAGTGGATCCTCAAGAAATTAATGATGCTTTTAGAGATTATTATGAGGGATTATATGATACCAATAATGAAACAGACTTACCAAACCTGAATAGATTTCTAGAGGAACTATCTATACCCAATATCCCAAATGAAATAAAAAAAGATCTAGAGCTAGAAGTTACTAAAGACGAAATAGAACATGCTATCGATAATATGAAGTCAGGGAAAAGGGCTGGACCAGATGGTCTCCCAATAGATCTGTATAAAACATTTAAAGATAAATTGCTAACACCGCTTTTGGAAATGTTTTTAGAGGCATTTTACAATGGCAGTCTCCCAACTTCTATCAATAATGCCTTAATTATTTTACTTCCAAAACCAGGTAAACCCTCTAACAAATGTGAAAACATGAGACCCATTAGTTTGTTAAATTCTGATCTTAAGATAATATGTAAGCTCTTAGCAAAACGCTTACAAAAGCTATTGCCAAGCATTATTGATAGAGACCAAAATGGTTTTATAATGGGAAGACAAGGTTTTCACAATGTGAGAAGGATATTGAATATTATTCATGCAAATAAAGAAATGCCTGACACAGCACTTCTATCATTAGATGCCGAAAAGGCCTTCGATAGGGTTAAATGGCCTTATCTTTTCAGGGTTTTAGAAAAATTTGGGTGTGGAAATAACTTCATAAAATGGGTTCAGGTGATATATAAACACTCTACAGCTGAAATTATAACAAATAGAAATGTTTCAAAACCAATAAAAATTAGTAAAGGATGTCGGCAAGGCTGCCCTCTGTCGCCCCTACTGTTTACACTGGCAATGGAACCTTTTGCAATAGCAGTGCGATCACATTCTCAGTTTAGTGGAATAACAGTGGGGCCGACGGAGCACAGAATAGCTTTGTATGCTGATGACGTAATTTTAATGATGACAAAATTAAATAAAACAATTCCAACCTTGTCACAGCTAATAGATGCATTTGGTGTTGTTTCAGGGTATAAAGTAAATAATACCAAATCCTCTATACTACTACTTAATGCAACTGAAAGAAAGAACCCAATCACTGAGGTAATTCAATTTAATGTTGTAGAACAATTTAAATATCTGGGAGTACAGATTTTACCAAGGCTAGAACATGTTGTCAGTGCTAACTACGAACCTTTGATGATAGAAACGAATGAATCTATTGATAAATGGATGTCATTACCAGTATCTACAATTGGGAGAATTAATATTTTAAAAATGAACATTCTACCTAAATTTCTTTACTTATTTCAAAACATTCCTCTGCCACCACCTTCAGACTTGTTTTCTAAAGTTAAAAAAATATTTCTTGGATTTATATGGAACAATAAGAGGGCACGACTTCGTTTGTCCCTACTGTATTTACCGTTTGACCGAGGAGGGTTAAAATGTCCAAATTTGATGTGGTACTACTGGGCTGCACAGCTGAGGTCTATTATGTTCTATTTTTCAAAAAATGATTCTCCTCACTGGACTGAAATGGAATCTTATGGTCTAAAATTACCTCTTCCCTTATATATACATTCAGACACAGAAAAAAGATTGCGGAAACAAGCTAAAAATCCAATTGTAAAACACGTGGTAAAGATATGGTATGATATAAAAAAATACTTAAAAGAAACATACTCCATTTCACAGTATAGTCCAATATGGGGTAATCACTTCTTCGTACCAGGTAGAGCAGATGCAACATTTAAATTATGGCACCTTAAGGGACTTAGAATGATCCAGGATCTATATAAGGTAGACTCAGATATAATGATGTCCTTTGATGAACTGAGGTCTAAATTCAAGCTAAGTAGAAAACATTTCTTCAAATATCTCCAGCTTAGAAGCTTTATTAAAGTGAATCAAGACAATACATTCACCAGACCTCCACGATCTCCGCTGGAAGAAATGCTGATAAAAGACAGTTTGAGAAAGGGTATCATATCAGAGTTTTATAATTTGCTGACATCTGGCTCATCTGAAAGCTCACAATCTAAGTTATTTGCCTGGAAAGAGGACTTGCAAAGTGAAATTTCAGATGAAGACTGGAAAAAAAGCCTGTGCTGATGCCCAATCCAAAAGTATTAATACACGCCTAAAACTAATACAATATAAATGGTTAATGCGGACATATGTGACACCGGTGGAACTAAATCGATACAGAGAAAATATACTAGACACATGCACAAAATGTTTGGAACATAGAGGGACATTGTTTCACTGTATTTGGCAATGTACAAAGATTCAAAAGTTTTGGGAAGAGGTAAGAGCTATAATTGAGAAGATAATTTCAAAACAGATTTCGCTGGACCCTAAGCTTTTTCTGCTGGGCTTATATTCAGAGACACAGAATTATAGTAAAAATGAACGAACCTTTATAGACCTCAGCTTACTGTATGCCAAAAAATGTATTGCACAGTTATGGAAAAATGTTCACAGACCAAATACAGCTCATTGGATGAGACAAATGCTATCAGACCTTCCATTAGAAAGGATCACTTACATATTGAAGGCTAAACAGCACAGATTTGAGAATATATGGAGACCTTTTATTAATTATGCCAAGAATCTTGATTTAACAGATGTTCAAGTTGACTGATTGCTGTAGGCAGTACAGTTCCTACATTTTTACAAGTTTTACTTTTTTCTGAAGTGTGCACTACATTTTGTATTTACTATAATTTAAAATCCACTTAGTATAGATTACCATTCAGTAATATCAGAGAAGCAAATTGTTGTTGAGTCTGTGTTCATTTGTTGGTTTTTTGTTTGTTTTTGTTGCTTTTAGAGCTAAAACAGTTTTTGGATAGGCTGTTAACTGTCGAATTGATAGTTACTGTTTTTTTTTTTTTTTTTTATGATCAATTGATCAGTTTGAATACTGTCCTTCAAAAAGATCAGTGCTGGATCTTGGTTGTGAACAGAGGGAGACAACTGAGGGCGCCATTTTGGACCTTGGTATACTCTGAAAACTTTTCAGTGTTTTCTGACATCTAATGGACGGTTCACCTGACTGGGGATTAGGAAGATAATCAGCAGGATTATTGGACAATATTTGGACTTAGGTTGCAGCCGTCTCTATTTATTTAATTTTGTATTTGTTGTTTTTGAGTTTAATGAAGCAAACTGACAGCATATATTGATTGTAAATGCCTGATTTTATGCTGTTAAAAAGTTAATAAAAATATTGTGGGAAAAAAAAAAAAAAAAAGGCAAGGGGAGTTGCATTTATGGTGAAAAGGAATGTGTGTGACAAGGTAACTGAAATCTATAATGATAAAGAAGGAAAAATGTTAACTCTGTGTTTTGAAAAGGATTATGAAAAAGTGATTATGTGCAGTATACATGCTCCAAATAAAGACTCATAGAGTTAATTTTTTTAAACATCTGGGTTTTTTAATGGAGAAATGGGGTGAAATGTTTATAATGGGGGATTTTAACACTGTTTTAGAGAAAGAGGATGTCGGAGAAAATATGTGTTTTGGTGCTGACAGAGGGAGAACTGAGCTTAAAAGTTTAATGGGAAAATTTGATTTAGTAGATGTTTGGAGAGAAAGAAATATTGGTAAAAGAGAATATAGTAGAATACAAGTCGTGAAAGATGCAGTAAAACAAAGCAGAATTGACTTGGTGTTAATGAAAAAAGAAATATCAACATATGTTAAAAGCATACAATATAAAAGATGTGGTTTTAGTGACCATAATTATGTGTCTTTAAAAATGGATTTTAATGAAGTGGAAAGGGGACCTGGTTTATGGCACTTAAATACTGAAATATTAAAAGATAATTTATATAGAATGGAAATGGAAAATTTAATACGTGGTAGCTTGAATGAATTACATTTATATGAGAATTGTACGGGAGTGTGGTGGGATAATTTGAAATATGATATTAAAAAATACACAATTGCTTATTGTAAAAAGATGAGAAGGGCAAACTCAAAGTATGAAGAGGAAATTAGAAAGAAATTGAAGATAGAATTAGACAAAGTGAACTTGGGAGAAGAGAATGTTAATATGATATTGGAATTAGAAGAAAATTTAAAGAAAATAGAAGAGATTAAATGTGAAGGAGCTATGATCAGGAGCAGAGCAAATTATATGGTTGAAGGGGAAAGGTGCACAAGATTCTTTTATGATCTGGAAAAAAGTAGGCAAAAAGCAGAAGCAATTAGAAGTATTAAAGATGAACAGGGGAACAGTTTTAAAAATAAAGAAGATATTTTGAAGAGGGTCTTTATTTTTTATAGTAAATTATTTGCAAAAGAAGGGACAGCAGAAGAAGCTAAAACTTATTTATTAAAACATATTGAGACAGAAGTGAGGAAAACCGGAAAAAGTGTAACAAGGTCATTACAAATGAGGAAATTGATTGTGCTTTAGGAGATATGATAAATGGGAAGAGCCCTGGCCTTGATGGCTTGCCGTGTGAATTTTATAAGGCTTTTAGAACGGTTTAAATCCCTATTTTAAATATTGTTTACCAAGAAGCATGGTCAAAAGAGATTTTAAGTCCTTCAATGAAAAAAGGAGTGATTAAAATAATATACAAAAGGAAAGGAGATAGGGAGAAATTAGAAAACTTCAGACCGATAAGCCTTTTAAACTGTGATTATAAGATTTTAGCAAAGGTGTTGGCAAACAGACTGAAGCAGGTTTTACCCACAGTCATTCAAACCAATCAGGCATATGCTGTACTGGGTAGAGACATCTCAGACACAGTAAACAGTATAAGAGATAAAATATGGTTTATGGACAGAGAAAAGAAAAATGGTTTTATAGTTAGCATAGACTTAGAGAAAGCTTTTGATAGGGTAGAGCATGATTTTTTATTTGATATTTTAGAGAAATTTAATTTTGGTGACAATTTTATCAGATGTCTGAGATGTCTCTACTCAGATGCCAAGACTTGTATCAAGATAAATGGCTTTTTAACGGATTTTATCCCTTTATCTAGATCAATCAGGCAGGGATGTCCACTGTCTGCATTACTGTACACCTTGGTTGCCGAACCTTTAGGCTTGGCAATTAATGCAGACAGTGGAATAAAAGGAATCCAGGTAGGACATTTTAGTTTTTTTAAACCAGAAACAAAAATTTATCAGTATGCCGACGACACAACGCTTGTTTTAAAGGATGAGGCTAGTATTGCAAATAGTATGAAAATTTTAGATCTCTACTGCAAAGGCTCAGGGGCTAAAATGAATGTGGGTAAAACTGAATTCATGAGGGTAGGAGGAGGAGGAGCTTTGTCAAGGGCGTTACCCTTTAAGGAAGTTCAAAATTGTATGAAAATTCTGGGGGTTAGAGTAGGGCCTGATGAAAAGTTGACAACAAAGGAAACGTGGGAAGAGATGATGAGCAAAGCAAAGAAAAGATTGACATTTTGGGGAAGGAGGAGCCTCACGCTCAAGGGAAAAGTCTTAGTGGTGAACTCACTGTTTTTGTCCAAAATATGGTACGTCCTCGGCTCAGTCTGTTTGCCAACAACCGTGGCCAATATTTTTAAACATTTAGTGGTGGATTTTATCTGGCACGGCAAGCCATCAAAGGTGAAATATAAGACTCTGATCGGGACAGTGGAGGAGGGAGGCCTGGGGTTGCTTGACCCCATCCTAAGGCTGAAGGCCCTAAGAGTTAAAACGGTGAAGAATTTTTTGGGTAATGATAAGAAGGAATGGAAAGAAACAATGTTGTATTACCTAAACAAAGTTAGTGGTCTGGGGTCTTCAGCCTTATGGATGGGGTTGAAAGATAATATGTTAACAGGAATCCCAGAGTTTTATATAGAGGTTTTAAGGGCATGGGTCAGTTTTAAAGAAAGTTTGCACATAAATCCAGTGGGGAGGGAAGCGATTTTAAACCAACCACTGTTTTTAAATCCAAATTTGAAGATTGGCCGGGGTTTTGACTGGATGACTTGGTACAGAGCAGGTTTTAGGAAGATCAGAGATCTCTTTTATGAGATAAGGCTAGGGCTCTTACCATTTCAAGCTTTTATAGATGATTTGAAGGAAATTAAGGAAGATTATGAAAAGGGTAAAATTAAAAAAGACTTAGACACAATAATAAGTGCTATAACAAAGAAATGGAGAGAACAAATTGATAAGACAAATGAAAAAGATAAAACAGAGAATTTTGAAATTATTTGTAAAGCAGGAAATCAAGTGTGGGACTCTTGTGTGCTGAAACAATTTTATTTGTTTTTTAGAAACCTTGAGTTTGAGGAACCACGTCAAACAGATATTGGGTAGGAGCACTTGAAAATATAAAAAAGGAAGAAATATGGAAAAATATAAGACAAAGTCTAAAATGCCCAATTTTAGAGAACTTTGATTTTATGCTTGGCCACAACTGTGTTTTAAATGAAATGAGATTATTGAAGATGGGTTTTGTGAACAATGATATCTGTCAAATATGTGAAAAAGAAAAAGAAGGGATGAAACACATGTTCTTCTACTGTGAGAAATTAAGATGTTTGGAGGGGAGGTTGAAGAAAATAATAATTGGGTTTGGTGAAACAGAGGAATATGTTGGAAAAAACTGGGGGAAACTGTTCTTGTTTGGAGCTGTTGAAAAACACAAGAAAAACAATCAAGCAATTCAGCTGATTTTAGCAGTTGCAAGGCATACAGTGTGGGAAAGGAGAGCAATGGCAAGACAAAAGGGGAAAGTAATTAATATTTGTAATTTATTTAATATTAAATTATTGCGACTCTTGGAAACATTGTGTACCTATTTTAGTGAAAAAGGAGATTTGGAAGTTTTTGTAAAAGTTTTTATCTCTACCAACCCTTTTATTGAATTGACATGGGAGGGGGTAGTTTTAAAACTGCCAAATTGTTCTTAATTTGCTTGGTTGTTTTTAAGTTGTGGCTTATATATTGATCCTGTTTTATTTGCACATGCACTTTAAAATTAATGGTTATTTTAAAAAAAAAAAAAAAAAAAATCTCGTCTGATCTCGACAGCAAACCACGATCGGGCCTGGTCAGTACTTGGATGGGAGACCGCCTGGGAATACCAGGTGCTGTAAGCTTTTACCCTCATCTTTGTGCCCAGCACAGGGTGGTGCTGCTTCACCCATCGACGAGAGGAACTCAGAGAGTGCCATGGAGACAGGGACCAAAAGTCTGGATGCGTGGAAAGGAAAGACACAAGAAGGAGAGGGTGGTGCTGCTGTTGCTTCAGCCGTTTGCCCCCTTTCTGGCCAAAAACAGTCAAGACAAACCCCCACCCGAAGCCCGCAAAGGTTTTTACTCTTTCTGTTCAGCCCTTTCAAAACGCCAATACGTTTCCTTTGTCCACACTGAATGAATCCAAAAAAGGAGAGGTTTAGAGAGTGTCAGCAAAAAAATGTGCCCATGAAGAAATTGTCTTTACAAAGATCAATAAAGGTGAAAAGTTACAATTTTCTCCTCTTCAAAAAGACTCCCAGGTTTTAGCGTCCGTCGCCATCATAGCTTTCGTTTTTCAGGAATGAATTCATGAATCCTGATGCACTTTGGTCTACATTTCTTGAGCACTTTTTGCAGTGTTGACTTTGGAAGGTTTGACTTGTCTGTGTGCTTTTTGTGTATTCCTTTTATGTATGGAAGTCTGTCTGTAACTATTCAATGTACTGCTGCCCGTCTTGGCCAGGACGCTCTTGAAAAAGACATTCTTAATCTCAGTGAGGCTGTCCAGGTTCAATAAAGGTAAAATAAAATGACTAAATAAATAAAATTTGTATTTTTCTCTTGTTGATAAACTGTTGTTTGGTCAAGCAGCAGCAGCCTCTGCTGGTCACACAGAAAAGTGTCAAAGCTTACAGCAACTGGTATTCCCAGGATGTCTCCAATCCAAGTACTGATCAGGCCCGACCCTGGTTGGCTGCCGAGGTCAGACGAGAGCGGGCGTGTTCAGGGTGGCATGGCCGTAAGCCAGTGTGTCTGTCCTTCTCTCCCTTTTTATAGATTCAGTGCCGCCGCATGTGAGCGGAAGACGTTCCAAAGGAATCTCAAAGACTTTAAGGTCAGACACCCGATACGCTGACTGCACCAAACACAGAGGTTTGCAACATTACAGAGATAGAAGTCATTACAGGAGGGTAACAAAACGATGGTGTCACAACACATCTGAGGGTTACCTCCTGAAACTTTGCTTTCACCGTGGCCGTAAGCGTCCAACCGCCACATTCCCCCTCCTTCACACACTGAATATACGCACAAACTTCTATTTCCAGCTTGGTTCCACGCTTTTGGTGAATTCCTTCCAGGCTGGTATGTTCAGCTCGACTCTTTTAGACATTATTCAGATCACTTTGTCCTTTGCCACTTTAATACTGAGTGATTTAGATTTCACATATGGGAAAACACAGGGGGAAACCTGCTCTTCAGTGTGATTAAATCTATAAAGAGGGTAAATATGACAGCTGCACTTGCTTATGGCCATACCACCCTGAAAAAGCCCGATCTCGTCTGATCTCGGAAGCAAACCACGGTCGGGCCTGGTCAGTACTTGGATGGGAGACTGCCTGGGAATACCGGGTGCTGTAAGCTTTTACCCTCTTCTTTGTGTCCAGCACAGGGTGCAGCTGCTTCACCCATCGACGAGAGGAAAAGATACATTTATTCCCTCCAAAACTCAGAGAGTGCCATGGAGACAGGGACCAAAAGTCTGGATGCGTGGAAAGGAAAGACACGAGAAGGAGAGGGTGGTGCTGCTGTCGCTTCAGCCGTTTGCCCCCTTTCCGGCCAAAATGTCAAGATAAACCCCCACCCGAAGCCCGCAAAGGTTTTTACTGTTTCTGTTAAGCCCTTTCAAAACGCCAGTATGTTTCCTTTTTCCACACTGAAATAATCCAAAAAAGGAGAGGTTTAGAGAGTGTCAGCAAAAAAATGTGCCCATGAAGAAATTGTCTTTACAAAGATCAATAAAGGTGAAAAGTTACAATTTTCTCCTCTTCACAAAGACTCCCAGGTTTTAGTGTCCGTCGCCATCATAGCTTGCGTTTTTCAGGAATGAATTCATGAATCCTGACGCACTTTTCTCTACATTTCTTGAGCACTTTTTGCAGAGTTGACTTTGGAAGGTTTGACTTGTCTGTGTGCTTTTTGTGTATTCGTTTTATGTATGGAAGTCTGTCTGTAACTATTCAATGTACTGCTGCCCGTCTTGGCCAGGACGCTCTTGAAAAAGACATTCTTAATCTCAGTGAGGTTGTCAAGGTTCAATAAAGGTAAAATAAAATGACTAAATAAATAAAATTTGTATTTTTCTCTTGTTGATATACTGTTGGTTGGTCAAGCAGCAGCAGCAGAAGCAGCCTCTGCTGGTCACACAGAAAAGTGTCAAAGCTTACAGCACCTGGTATTCCCAGGATGTCTCCAATCCAAGTACTGACCAGGCCCGACCCTGGTTGGCTGCCGAGGTCAGACGAGAGCGGGCGTATTCAGGGTGGTATGACCGTAAGCCAGCGTGTCTGTCCTTCTCTCCCTTTTTATAGATTCAGTGCCGCCGCATGTGAGCGGAAGACGTTCCAAAGGAATCTCAAAGACTTTAAGGTCTGACACCCGATACGCTGACTGCACCAAACACAGAGGTTTGCAACATTACAGAGATAGAAGTCATTACAGGAGGGTAACAAAACGATGGTGTCACAACACATCTGAGGGTTACGTCCTGAAACTTTGCTTTCACCGTGGCCGTAAGCGTCCAACCGCCACATTCCCCCTCCTTCACACACTGAATATACGCAAAAACTGCTATTTCCAGCTTGGTTCTACGCTTTTGGTGAATTCCTTCCAGGCTGGTATGTTCATCTTGACTCTTTAAGACATTATTTAGATTGCTTTGTTTGTCCTTTGCCACTTTAATTACCGAGTGATTTAGATTGGACATATGGGAAAACATAGGAGGAAACCTGCTCTTCAGTGTGATTAAATCTATAAAGAGGGTGACTATGACAGTTGCACTTGCTTACGGCCATACCACCCTGAAAATGCCCGATCTCGTCTGATCTCGGAAACAAACCACGATCGGGCCTGGTCAGTACTTGGATGGGAGACCGCCTGGGAATACCAGGTGCTGTAAGCTTTTACCCTCATCTTTGTGCCCAGCAAAGGGTGGTGCTGCTTCACCCATCGACGAGAGGAACTCAGAGAGTGCCATGGAGACAGGGACCAAAAGTCTGGATGCGTGGAAAGGAAAGACACAAGAAGGAGAGGGTGGTGCTGCTGTTGCTTCAGCCGTTTGCCCCCTTTCTGGCCAAAAACAGTCAAGACAAACCCCCACCCGAAGCCCGCAAAGGTTTTACTCTTTCTGTTCAGCCCTTTCAAAACGCCAATACGTTTCCTTTGTCCAAACTGAATGAATCCAAAAAAGGAGAGGTTTAGAGAGTGTCAGCAAAAAAATGTGCCCATGAAGAAATTGTCTTTACAAAGATCAATAAAGGTGAAAAGTTACAATTTTCTCCTCTTCACAAAGACTCCCAGGTTTTAGCGTCCGTCGCCATCATAGCTTTCGTTTTTCAGGAATGAATTCATGAATCCTGATGCACTTTGGTCTACATTTCTTGAGCACTTTTTGCAGTGTTGACTTTGGAAGGTTTGACTTGTCTGTGTGCTTTTTGTGTATTCCTTTTATGTATGGAAGTCTGTCTGTAACTATTCAATGTACTGCTGCCCGTCTTGGCCAGGACGCTCTTGAAAAAGACATTCTTAATCTCAGTGAGGCTGTCCAGGTTCAATAAAGGTAAAATAAAATGACTAAATAAATAAAATTTGTATTTTTCTCTTGTTGATAAACTGTTGTTTGGTCAAGCAGCAGCAGCCTCTGCTGGTCACACAGAAAAGTGTCAAAGCTTACAGCACCTGGTATTCCCAGGATGTCTCCAATCCAAGTACTGATCAGGCCCGACCCTGGTTGGCTGCCGAGGTCAGACGAGAGCGGGCGTGTTCAGGGTGGCATGGCCGTAAGCCAGTGTGTCTGTCCTTCTCTCCCTTTTTATAGATTCAGTGCCGCCGCATGTGAGCGGAAGACGTTCCAAAGGAATCTCAAAGACTTTAAGGTCAGACACCCGATACGCTGACTGCACCAAACACAGAGGTTTGCAACATTACAGAGATAGAAGTCATTACAGGAGGGTAACAAAACGATGGTGTCACAACACATCTGAGGGTTACCTCCTGAAACTTTGCTTTCACCGTGGCCGTAAGCGTCCAACCGCCACATTCCCCCTCCTTCACACACTGAATATACGCACAAACTTCTATTTCCAGCTTGGTTCCACGCTTTTGGTGAATTCCCTCCAGGCTGGTATGTTCAGCTCGACTCTTTTAGACATTATTCAGATCACTTTGTCCTTTGCCACTTTAATACTGAGTGATTTAGATTTCACATATGGGAAAACACAGGGGGAAACCTGCTCTTCAGTGTGATTAAATCTATAAAGAGGGTAAATATGACAGCTGCACTTGCTTATGGCCATACCACCCTGAAAAAGCCCGATCTCGTCTGATCTCGGAAGCAAACCACGGTCGGGCCTGGTCAGTACTTGGATGGGAGACTGCCTGGGAATACCGGGTGCTGTAAGCTTTTACCCTCTTCTTTGTGTCCAGCACAGGGTGCAGCTGCTTCACCCATCGACGAGAGGAAAAGATACATTTATTCCCTCCAAAACTCAGAGAGTGCCATGGAGACAGGGACCAAAAGTCTGGATGCGTGGAAAGGAAAGACACGAGAAGGAGAGGGTGGTGCTGCTGTCGCTTCAGCCGTTTGCCCCCTTTCCGGCCAAAATGTCAAGATAAACCCCCACCCGAAGCCCGCAAAGGTTTTTACTGTTTCTGTTAAGCCCTTTCAAAATGCCAGTATGTTTCCTTTTTCCACACTGAAATAATCCAAAAAAGGAGAGGTTTAGAGAGTGTCAGCAAAAAAATGTGCCCATGAAGAAATTGTCTTTACAAAGATCAATAAAGGTGAAAAGTTACAATTTTCTCCTCTTCACAAAGACTCCCAGGTTTTAGTGTCCGTCGCCATCATAGCTTGCGTTTTTCAGGAATGAATTCATGAATCCTGACGCACTTTTCTCTACATTTCTTGAGCACTTTTTGCAGAGTTGACTTTGGAAGGTTTGACTTGTCTGTGTGCTTTTTGTGTATTCGTTTTATGTATGGAAGTCTGTCTGTAACTATTCAATGTACTGCTGCCCGTCTTGGCCAGGACGCTCTTGAAAAAGACATTCTTAATCTCAGTGAGGTTGTCAAGGTTCAATAAAGGTAAAATAAAATGACTAAATAAATAAAATTTGTATTTTTCTCTTGTTGATATACTGTTGGTTGGTCAAGCAGCAGCAGCAGAAGCAGCCTCTGCTGGTCACACAGAAAAGTGTCAAAGCTTACAGCACCTGGTATTCCCAGGATGTCTCCAATCCAAGTACTGACCAGGCCCGACCCTGGTTGGCTGCCGAGGTCAGACGAGAGCGGGCGTATTCAGGGTGGTATGGCCGTAAGCCAGCGTGTCAGTCCTTCTCTCCCTTTTTATAGATTCAGTGCCGCCGCATGTGAGCGGAAGAGGTTCCAAAGGAATCTCAAAGACTTTAAGGTCAGACACCCGATACGCTGACTGCACCAAACACAGAGGTTTGCAACATTACAGAGATAGAAGTCATTACAGGAGGGTAACAAAACGATGGTGTCACAACACATCTGAGGGTTACCTCCTGAAACTTTGCTTTCCCCGTGGCCGTAAGCGTCCAACCGCCACATTCCCCCTCCTTCAGACACTGAATATATGCAAAAACTGCTATTTCCAGCTTGGTTCTACGCTTTTGGTGAATTCCTTCCAGGCTGGTATGTTCATCTTGACTCTTTAAGACATTATTTAGATCGCTTTGTTTGTCCTTTGCCACTTTAAATACCGAGTGATTTAGATTGCACATATGGGAAAACATAGGAGGAAACCTGCTCTTCAGTGTGATTAAATCTATAAAGAGGGTGACTATGACAGTTGCACTTGCTTACGGCCATACCACCCTGAAAACGCCTGATCTCGGAAGCAAACCACAGTCGGGCCTGGTCAGTACTTGGATGAGAAACCGCCTGGGAATACCAGGTGCTGTAAGCTTTTACCCTCATCTTTGTGCCCAGCACAGGGTGGTGCTGCTTCACCCATCGACGAGAGGAACTCAGAGAGTGCCATGGAGACAGGGACCAAAAGTCTGGATGCGTGGAAAGGAAAGACACGAGAAGGAGAGGGTGGTGCTGCTGTTGCTTCAGCCGTTTGCCCCCTTTCCGGCCAAAAACAGTCAAGACAAACCCCCACCCGAAGCCCGCAAAGGTTTTTACTCTTTCTGTTCACCCTTTCAAAACGCCAATATGTTTCCTTTGTCCACACTGAATGAATCCAAAAAAGGAGAGGTTTAGAAAGTGTCAGCAAAAAAATGTGCCCATGAAGAAATTGTCTTTACAAAGATCAATAAAGGTGAAAAGTTACAATTTTCTCCTCTTCACAAAGACTCCCAGGTTTTAGCGTCCGTCGCCATCATAGCTTTCGTTTTTCAGGAATGAATTCATGAATCCTGATGCACTTTGGTCTACATTTCTTGAGCACTTTTTGCAGTGTTGACTTTGGAAGGTTTGACTTGTCTGTATGCTTTTTGTGTATTCCTTTTATGTATGGAAGTCTGTCTGTAACTATTCAATGTACTGCTGCCCGTCTTGGCCAGGACGCTCTTGAAAAAGACATTCTTAATCTCAGTGAGGTTGTCCAGGTTCAATAAAGGTAAAATAAAATGACTAAATAAATAAAAATTTGTATTTTTCTCTTGTTGATAAACTGTTGGTTGGTCAAGCAGCAGCAGCCTCTGCTGGTCACACAGAAAAGTGTCAAAGCTTACAGCACCTGGTATTCCCAGGATGTCTCCAATCCAAGTACTGACCAGGCCCTACCCTGGTTAGCTGCCGAGGTCAGAGAAGAGCGGGCGTGTTCAGGGTGGTATGGCCGTAAGCCAGTTTTTCTGTCCTTCTCTCCCTTTTTATAGATTAAGTGCCGCCGCATGTGAGCAGAAGATGTTCCAAAGGAATCTCAAAAACTTTAAGGTCTGACACCCGATACGCTGACTGCACCAAACACAGAGGTTTGCAACATTACAGAGATAGAAGTCATTACAGGAGGATAACAAAACAATGGTGTCAAAACACATCTGAGGGTTACCTACTAAAACTTTGATTTCGCCATAAGCGTCCAGCCGCCATGGTCCCCGTCCTTCAGACACTGAATATACGCACAAACTGCTATTTCCAGCTTGGTTCCACGCTTTTGGTGAATTCCTTCCAGGCTGGTATGTTCATCTCGACTCTTTTAGACATTATTCAGATCACTTTGTCCTTTGCCACTTTAATACTGAGTGATTTAGATTTCACATATGGGAAAACACAGGGGGAAACCTGCTCTTCAGTGTGATTAAATCTATAAAGAGGGTAAATATGACAGCTGCACTCGCTTATGGCTATACCACCCTGAAAACGCCCGATCTCGTCTGATCTGGGAAGCAAACCACGGTCGGGCCTGGTCAGTACTTTGATGGGAGACCACCTGGGAATACCGGGTGCTGTAAGCTTTGACCCTCTTCTTTGTGTCCAGCACAGGGTGCAGCTGCTTCACCCCTCGACGAGAGGAAAAGATACATTTATTCCCTCCAAAAGTCAGAGAGTGCCATGGAGACAGGGACCAAAAGTCTGGATGCGTGGAAAGGAAAGACACGAGAAAGAGAGGGTGGTGCTGCTGTCGCTTCAGCCGTTTGCCCCCTTTCCGGCCAAAATGTCAAGACAAACCCCCACCCGAAGCCCGCAAAGGTTTTTACTCTTTCTTTTCAGCCCTTTCAAAACGCCAATACGTTTCCTTTGTCCACACTGAATGAATCCAAAAAAGGAGAGGTTTAGAAAGTGTCAGCAAAAAAATGTGCCCATAAAGAAATTGTCCTTACAAAGATCAATAAAGCTAAAAATTTACAATATTGTCCTCTTCACAAAGACTACCAGGTTTTAGCGTCCGTCGCCATCATAGCTTTCGTTTTTCAGGAATGACTTCATTTGTATTTTTCTCTTGTTTATCAACTGTTGGTTGGTGAAGAAGCAGCAGCAGCAGCCTCTGCTGGTCGCACAGAAAAGTGTCAAAGCTTACAGCATCTGGTATTCCCAGGATGTCTCCAATCCAAGTACTGACCAGGCCCGACACTGGTTTACTGCCGAGATCAAACGAGATCAGGAGTGTTCAGGGTGGTATGGCTGTAAGCCAGCGTGTCTGTCCTTCTCTCCCTTTTTATAGATTCAGTGCCGCCGCATGTGAGCGGAAGAGGTTCCAAAGGAATCTCAAAGACTTTAAGGTCTGACACCCGATACGCTGGCTGCACCAATCACAGAGGTTTGCAACACTACAGAGATAGAAGTCATTACAGGACGATAACAAAACGATGGTGTCACAACACATCTGAGGGTTACCTACTAAAACTTTGCTTTCGCCGTAAGCATCCAGCCGCCATGTTCCCCCTCTTTCAGACACTGAATATACGCACAAACTGCCATTTCCAGCTTGGTTCCACGCTTTTGGTGAATTCCTTCCAGGCTGGTATGTTCATCTTCACTCTTTTAGACATTATTCAGATTTACTTTGTCCTTTGCCACTTTAATACTGAGTGATTTAGATTTCTCATATGGGAAAACACAGGGGGAAACCTGCTCTTCAGTGTGACTAAATCTATAAAGAGGGTGAATATGACAGCTGCACTCGCTTACGGCCATACCACCCTGAACATGCCCACATCTGTGGAGTTCTGAATGGAGTGATTGGCTGCAGGAGAGGAAGAAAGGCTTCCTCATTGTTTTGTTTAGTGATTTAGATTTTGTGTTTGGTTAGTTTATGTAGTTTTATTTTTCAGTTGTTTGTGATAAGCAAGCCCAGCGGTGTTTTTGCTGCACCGCTGGGAAGGTGAATTTAATTTTCTTTATTTCTCATCAATATGGATGAGAAAGGACAGCAGCAGCGTTTAACGCCAGAAAAAGAGTCATTAAAAATGAAAGAAATGAAGAATATGAAAAAGAACAACCTAATGAAGAGAACAGCGAATAGAAGATTTCATGAGAATGTGAGTTTGAGTGACGTGGCAGTGGATGATCTGATGGAAATGAATATGACAAAGGCAAGTGGCAACGAATATGACAACGGATCTGCGAAAACAAATGAGAAGGAATCTGGAGAAGTTTTGGAAAATGAAGGAAATGATGACACAACAGGAACGGAGGATGAATTTACCGTGGTGGAAAGAAGAAAAAAGAAACTGAATCGGAGCATGAAAGTGAACGATGTAGTTAATGAGAAAGATGAACCTTTGAATTAGAATGGAAAAGTGCAAAGAGAAAACGGAATAGAAGATGAAAAAAATGTGAAAAATAATGACAATGTTGAAAGAAACAGAATGAGAGAAAGACATAAAGTGGATTACAACAGAGAATGGACTGTTCAGATTGAAAGTGAAGGAATCAACGGACTGAACGTAATGACACTGATAAAAGAAATTGAGAAGGTGGTCGGCTGTGGAGCGCTGTTGGCTCTGAGACCCAGACCGAACAGACAGTATGAGGCCACCCTCAACTCAGAACAAGCCTGTGAAAGAATAGAGGATGGAGTTACTTATGAAGGACACTATATTGAAGTTAAAAGGGTCCATAAATCAGAGGTTCTGGTCTCCTTTTTACATCTGCCTCTTGACGTCACAGACAAGGAGATCCTGGACCGGCTTGTTAGATGGGGGGTTTTCCCCATCCTCCCCATCAGAAGGAGGTTCTACCCAGGCACCAACATGGCTGACGGCACCAGATTCCTAAAAGTTAGATTCCCGTAGGAGGTGGTGTCGCTCCCGTACAGCGCCTGGTTCGATATGGCCGACGGATCCCAATATTATAGGGTAATCCACGATAAACAGGTTAAAATATGCCGCCTGTGCATGAGCCCAGGACATGTTTGAAGAGACTGTCCAATTTTTGCGTGCCGGGAGTGCCTACAGCAGGGCCATTACGCACGAGACTGTGACGCCGCCAAATGCCCTGACTGTGGAAGAGCCATGATCCGCTGTACGTGCCTGTCTTCAGACAGTGAGAGCGAGAGGGAGCATCAGGTGGAGGAGGAGGAGGTTCAGCAGACGGACAGTGACAGAGAAGGAGGATGTTTGGAGCCCCCCCAGAACGACACGTCTGTGTCTGATCATGAGGTTGAGATGGACGTGGATCTCCCTTGTGGACAGCCCCAGATAGAGACGGTGGACCCCCCAGGGAGAAGTGACATGGGGGACAGGGAAGACGGAGGTGTGGATGAACTGGAGAAGGACACTGAGGATGTGACTGTAGGTGGGATGGGACAGAAAAGAAAAGAACCAGACCAACCAGAGGAAGAAGGACAGAGACATGGACAAACTGAGGTAAAAGATATGTGTGAAGGCTTAGAAAACAAAGAAAAAACTGTGGGGGCTCAAGAGGAAAAAGATCAACGGAAGGAAAAAAGAAAAAAAAAGGTGATAAATTTAAATTTGGAAAAGGTTTTAAAGGAACAGGAAAAAAGGAGAGGGAGGAGGGTAGTAGAGTTCAGATGAGATAAAGGGATAATATGAAGTGCACGGGGACAAATCATGTACTGGGGGTTGCTTGTGGCTATTTATTTTATTTACTGTTTTAATGGGGTGGGGGTTTACTTCTATTAATTTAAGAGGAGGTGTAAATACAGGAAAAATTAACAGAATGATACTGGAAACAGAAAAGAGTGATATTGTACTGTTGCAAGAAACGAACTGGACTGATGTCGTAGCAGAAAGTATTAGGGGAAGGTTTGATGGGGAAATTTATTATAATAATAGTGATAAAAAGGCAAGGGGAGTTGCATTTATGGTGAAAAGGAATGTGTGTGACAAGGTAACTGAAATCTATAATGATAAAGAAGGAAAAATGTTAACTCTGTGTTTTGAAAAGGATAATGAAAAAGTGATTATGTGCAGTATACATGCTCCAAATAAAGACTCATAGAGTTAATTTTTTTAAACATCTGGGTTTTTTAATGGAGAAATGGGGTGAAATGTTTATAATGGGGGATTTTAACACTGTTTTAGAGAAAGAGGATGTCGGAGAAAATATGTGTTTTGGTGCTGACAGAGGGAGAACTGAGCTTAAAAGTTTAATGGGAAAATTTGATTTAGTAGATGTTTGGAGAGAAAGAAATATTGGTAAAAGAGAATATAGTAGAATACAAGTCGTGAAAGATGCAGTAAAACAAAGCAGAATTGACTTGGTGTTAATGAAAAAAGAAATATCAACATATGTTAAAAGCATACAATATAAAAGATGTGGTTTTAGTGACCATAATTATGTGTCTTTAAAAATGGATTTTAATGAAGTGGAAAGGGGACCTGGTTTATGGCACTTAAATACTGAAATATTAAAAGATAATTTATATAGAATGGAAATGGAAAATTTAATACGTGGTAGCTTGAATGAATTACATTTATATGAGAATTGTACGGGAGTGTGGTGGGATAATTTGAAATATGATATTAAAAAATACACAATTGCTTATTGTAAAAAGATGAGAAGGGCAAACTCAAAGTATGAAGAGGAAATTAGAAAGAAATTGAAGATAGAATTAGACAAAGTGAACTTGGGAGAAGAGAATGTTAATATGATATTGGAATTAGAAGAAAATTTAAAGAAAATAGAAGAGATTAAATGTGAAGGAGCTATGATCAGGAGCAGAGCAAATTATATGGTTGAAGGGGAAAGGTGCACAAGATTCTTTTATGATCTGGAAAAAAGTAGGCAAAAAGCAGAAGCAATTAGAAGTATTAAAGATGAACAGGGGAACAGTTTTAAAAATAAAGAAGATATTTTGAAGAGGGTCTTTATTTTTTATAGTAAATTATTTGCAAAAGAAGGGACAGCAGAAGAAGCTAAAACTTATTTATTAAAACATATTGAGACAGAAGTGAGGAAAATCGGAAAAAGTGTAACAAGGTCATTACAAATGAGGAAATTGATTGTGCTTTAAGAGATATGATAAATGGGAAGAGCCCTGGCCTTGATGGCTTGCCGTGTGAATTTTATAAGGCTTTTAGAACGGTTTTAATCCCTATTTTAAATATTGTTTACCAAGAAGCATGGTCAAAAGAGATTTTAAGTCCTTCAATGAAAAAAGGAGTGATTAAAATAATATACAAAAGGAAAGGAGATAGGGAGAAATTAGAAAACTTCAGACCGATAAGCCTTTTAAACTGTGATTATAAGATTTTAGCAAAGGTGTTGGCAAACAGACTGAAGCAGGTTTTACCCACAGTCATTCAAACCAATCAGGCATATGCTGTACTGGGTAGAGACATCTCAGACACAGTAAACAGTATAAGAGATAAAATATGGTTTATGGACAGAGAAAAGAAAAATGGTTTTATAGTTAGCATAGACTTAGAGAAAGCTTTTGATAGGGTAGAGCATGATTTTTTATTTGATATTTTAGAGAAATTTAATTTTGGTGACAACTTTATCACATGTCTGAGATGTCTCTACTCAGATGCCAAGACTTGTATCAAGATAAATGGCTTTTTAATGGATTTTATCCCTTTATCTAGATCAATCAGGCAGGGATGTCCACTGTCTGCATTACTGTACACCTTGGTTGCTGAACCTCTCAGCTTGGCAATTAATGCAGACAGTGGAATTAAAGGAATCCAGGTAGAACGTTTTAGTGTTTTTAAACCAGAAACAAAAATTTATCAGTATGCCGATGACACAACACTTGTTTTAAAGGATGAGGTTAGTATTGAAAACAGCATGAAGATTTTAGATCTCTACTGCAAAGGCTCAGGGGCTAAAATGAATGTGGGTAAAACTGAATTCATGAGGGTAGGAGGAGGAGGAGCTTTGTCAAGGGCGTTACCCTTTAAGGAAGTTCAAAATTGTATGAAAATTCTGGGGGTTAGAGTAGGGCCTGATGAAAAGTTGACAACAAAGGAAACATGGGAGGAGATGATGAGCAAAGCAAAGAAAAGATTGACATTTTGGGGAAGGAGGAGCCTCACGCTCAAGGGAAAAGTTTTAGTGGTGAACTCACTGTTTTTGTCCAAAATATGGTACGTCCTCGGCTCAGTCTGTTAGCCAACAACCGTGGCCAATATTTTTAAACATTTAGTGGTGGATTTTATCTGGCACGGCAAGCCATCAAAGGTGAAATATAAGACTCTGATCGGGACAGTGGAGGAGGGGGGTCTGGGATTGCTTGACCCCATCCTACACTCAAAGAAATGGAAAACCCATGTAGTAATCCTTATGCAATGTATTTATGTTGAAAATATTTAATAAATTCATTTTTAGTGAAAAAAACAAGAGAGTTACATTACATTTAAATAATCATACAAGTCTTGGGAATATTCAATACTGTTTAATACAATTTAGTCAACGCAGTCACTTAAAAATGAAGTTTGTCTCAAAGCGTTTGCCGTCCACCTGACACATGCGCACTGCGCACTGCTCAGCAGCCATTTCTGCACAATCATCACCTGTCTGCAAGGCCTGTTGTGGCGTGTGCTCCTGTGATTTTTCGTCGATTTTCTGGTAAGTACGGAGCTCCAGACACGACATGGTGGAAATAAAATTAAATATAGGCTACAATACACCTTTAAATTAGTCACGAGATAGTACTTCGTTCCTACGAAATGAGTTTAACATGTGTATAAAGTCGTTTTTCGTGGCCACGAGGCAGCTAGGTTCCTGGAACACCGGGTGAGAAAATCAAGCGCACCTCCTGGACAGGTAGGGAGCTAAATACCACTGGGAAGGTGTGCTCGATTTGCTTACCTAGTGGCCCAGGAACTACTATCTACGATCAGTATTAGTTACACACAGTGCGGCTTTTGAAAAAAGTTTTTATTTATGAAAATATATCAAGAATAACAGCATGCTTATATTTAAGCACCGAAAAGAACTTTTAGAAACGTTGTGACTTTGAGTTTGTGGACAAAACCGGTAGTGTTTTGCTGGAATGAAGACTGCATTTACTCTGAGCTCGGTTTTTACTGGCTAGCAGCTACCGTAGCAACAACTTGGTGCTAATACATAGCCTTGCATGCTCCAGATGACCTGTGCCGTCTGCGACGGGGGTCGTCTGGGGTAACTTCCCATCACACCCGCCGATAGTGGGGGACTAACGGGTCTGTTGTCCCGGGCTCATTGTGCGGGGCAGTGGGGGTCGCAGAACTGGGTGGGAGGGGCCCGCTGCCCCGGAATGGAGGGAAAGACTTGATACCGGTGATACAGAAGAGGGCTAGAGTCACAGTGGAGCGGGAGGGGAACCTAATTTTAGTAATTCTGAATTATGGCCAACACTGTCAGCTGACACTGCGGTTCATTGAATTTTGTAAAGTGTGCATGATTTTTTTAATGCATGATTTGTAAGCGTAGTAATTAAGTGTTACTGAATGAATTCAGTTTTAGTAAAAGGATCATAGTTACACATTGATTTTATGCAAAATATATGTTAATTAGTTACTCTTTTTCTATTTCTCTAGGTTATGTGGAGATGCAAAGAGTGTTCGGCAACTGTATGTAAAAGGTACGAGCTACTGAAGCACTACAAATTAGCACATGGCCATTTTGGCCAGAGACACCCATACCTATGCACATATTATGAATGCCCATGCTCATTCAAAACATGGAATGTTTGGAATGCTGTCTTGTCTGCCTGTTTGTCTCCCTCCCTCTGTCTCTCTCTCTCTGTCTGTCTTCTTGTTACAAGATATTTGTCTCTATCTAACTGTTTGACGCTCTCTTTCTCTGTCTCACATTCTACTTGATTATGACTCATCTTATGTTTTCTGGTTACTGTCAAGAATATCACATCTGCAAACGGCAAAACATTGTCACTGGATTGTAACTAGGTTTTGAAAACTCTTAGTTGATGTCTAAATTTGTGTTATTACATTTTCCATTTCATTAATACCCTGTCTTTGTTTTTCATAGATTGAAAACAAGATGGCTGCAGTCATAAGAGTTGTGCTTGGAGAAGACAATGTAGTCGTTGTAGATCTTCCTAATGGAATACCACCTGAGCTTGAAGACCTTAAGCAGAGATCAAAAGACAGCATGACTTGTTGGGAAATTTTAGACTGCAGTTCAGAGATGCAAAATTCGACAATGACTTTGTGAACTTGTCATCCACTTCCCTAAAAAAAGACAGGAGCACAGTGAAAGTAATTTACCTAACAAATGAGCCAGGTACTACCCCTCACAATGACCCCTCACCATGCCCCACACTTGGAGGACCATCAGGCCGTCTACTTCAACGATCAGATGATGCTTTGTCCTCAGCATCAGACACAGACATTCTTTCCTCTATATTTTTATAAGTTTGTAACCTGTTCTGGTGGCTCATTGTTGCCTAACACCTCGCTGATACACTTTATTTTTATAAGTTTGTAACCTGTTCTGATGGGTCATTGGTCCCCAACACCTCACTGTGCACTGTTTTAATGTTAATTTTTATAGTCAGACAGCCACAGAGGCAGACAGGCACTCAATCTAAGTACATAAGGCCTGTGTTTGGCACATGCCATTTTTCAGTTTGATTACATATGGCTATTTTCCACAGGCAGACACAGAGACACAGGCAGACAGAGACACAGAGTTAGACAGACATGGACAGACACAGAGACACAGGCAGACAGACAGAGACACAGGTAGAAAGACAGATGTACAAAAGCAGACAGATACACAGGCAGACATACATGCAGACAGAGACACAGAGTTAAACACAGGCAGATACAGTGTGTCTGTCTGCCCACACACAGGCAGACAGATACACAGGCAGACATACACGCAGACATACACAGAGACATGCAGACATACACAGAGACAGGCAGATACAGTGTGTCTGTCTGCCCACACACAGGCAGACAGATACACAGGCAGACATACACGCAGACATACACAGAGACATGCAGACATACACAGACACATGCAGACATACACAGAGACAGGCAGATACAGTGTGTCTGTCTGAAATGATATATCGTAAATTCAATGTGTTTAATTGATTCAATGTAATGATGTATACTAAATTAAACGTAACAATATTGAGTAAATTCAACATGTTTAATAAATTCAACATAATGATGTTTAGTAAATTAAACATAATGATATTTGGTAAATTTAATGTGTTTAATAAATTCAACATAATGATGTTTAGGCAATTAAACTTAACAGCATGTAGTAAATTCAGCGTGCTTAATAAATTCACCATAACAATATTTAGTCAATTAAACATAACAATATTTAGTAAATTCAGTATGTTTAATAAATTGAACATAATGATGTTTAGTAAATTTAACATAACGACATTTAGTAAATTCAACATGTCTATTAAATTCAATGAAATGATATATAGTAAATTCAATGTGTTTAATTGATTCAATGTAATGATGTATACTAAATTAAACGTAACAATATTGAGTAAATTCGACATGTTTAATAAATTCAACTTAACTGTGTAATGTAGCACTTAATTAAGACGGTTTGCTGAAATTTAGTCATCTAGTATTTTTAAAATTTAAATAAAAAGTTTTGTGGGACCGGTTTGACATTATCTTATTATCCATCCATCCATTCTCTTCCGCTTATCCGGGGCCGGGTCGCGGGGTAACAGTCTAAGCAGGATGCCCAGACTTCCCTCTCCCCAGACACCTCCTCCAGCTCTTCCGGGGGGATCCCGAGGCGTTCCCAGGCCAGCCGAGAGACATAGTCTCTCCAACGTGTCCTGGGTCTTCCCCGAGGTCTCCTCCCGGAGGGACATGCCCGGAACACCTCCCCAGGGAGGCGTCCAGGAGGCATCCGAAACAGATGCCCGAGCCACCTCAGCTGGCCCCTCTCGACGCGGAGGAGCAGCGGCTCTACTCCGAGCTCCTCCCTGGTGACTGAGCTCCTCACCCTATCCCTAAGGGTGCGCCCAGCCACCCGACGGAGGAAACTCATTTCGACCGCTTGTATCCGGGATCTTGTCCTTTCGGTCATGACCCAAAGCTCATGACCATAGGTGAGGGTAGGAACGTAGATTGACCGGTAAATCGAGAGCTTCGCCTCTCGGCTCAGCTCCTTCTTTACCACAACCGACCGGTACAGCGACTGCATCACTGCAGACGCTGCACCGATCCATCTGTCAATCTCACGCTCCATCCTTCCCTCACTCGTGAACAAGACCCCGAGATACTTAAACTCCTCCACTTGGGGCATTATCTTATTATTTAAATCCAATGTTCTGTTTTTTTGAGTGTAAGGCTGAAGGCCCGAAGAGTTAAAACGGTGAAGAATTTTTGGGTAATGCTAAGAAGGAATGGAAAGAAACAATGCTGTATTACTTAAACAAAGTTGGTGGTCTGGGGTCTTCAGCCTTATGGATGGGGTTGAGAGATAATATGTTAACAGGCATCCCAGAGTTTTACAGAGAGGTTTTAAGGGCATGGGTCAGTTTTAAAGAAGTTTGCACATAAATCCAGTGGGGAGGGAGGCGATTTTAAACCAACCACTGTTTTTAAATCCAAATTTGAAGATTGGCCGGGGTTTTGACTGGATGACTTGGTACAGAGCAGGTTTTAGGAAGATCAGAGATCTCTTTTATGAGATAAGGCTAGGGCTCTTACCATTTCAAGCTTTATAGATGATTGAAGGAAATAAGGAAGATTTAGACAATGATAAAATTAAAAAAGACTTAGACACAATAATAAGTGCTATAACAAAGAAATGGAGAGAACAAATTGATAAGACAAATGAAAAAGATAAAACAGAGAATTTTGAAATTGTCTGTAAGGCAGGAAATCAAGTGTGGGACTTTTGTGTGCTGAAACAATTTTATTTGTTTTTTAGAAACCTTGAGTTTGAGGAACCCACATTAAACAGATATTGGGTAGGAGCACTTGAAAATATAAAAAAAGGAAGAAATATGGAAAAATATAAGACAAAGTCTAAAATGTCCAATTTTAGAGAACTTTGATTTTATGCTTGGCCACAACTGTGTTTTAAATGAAATGAGATTATTTAAGATGGGTTTTGTGAACAGTGATATGTGTCAAATATGTGAAAAAGAAAAAGAAGGGATGAAACACATGTTCTTCTATTGTGAGAAATTAAGATGTTTGGAGGGGAGGTTGAAGAAAATATTAATTGGGTTTGGTGAAAAGAGGAATATGTTGGGAAAATTGGGGGGGAAAAACTGCTCTTGTTTGGAGCTGTTGAAAAACACAAGAAAAACAATCAAGCAGTTCAGCTGATTTTGGCAGTTGCAAGGCATACAGTGTGGGTAAGGAGAGCAATGGCAAGACAAAAGGGGAAAGTATTGATATTTGTAATTTATTTAATATTAAATTATTGCGACTCTTGGAAACATTGTATGCCTATTTTAGTGAAAAAGGAGATTTGGATGTTTTTATAAAATTTTTTATCTCTACCAACCCTTTTATGGAATTGACATGGGAGGGGGTAGTTTTAAAACTCCCAAATTGTTCTTAATTTGCTTGGTTGTTTTTAAGTTGTGGCTTATGTATTGATCCTGTTTTATTTGCATATGCACTTTAAAATTAATGGTTATTTTTCTACTTGTATTTTGTCAGTTTTCTTCTTTTGAAATGGATTGATGTAGATTATTTGATGGAAATGTAATATGTTTTTGACTGAATGAATCAATTAAAAAAAAAAAAAAAAAAAAATCTCGTCTGAACTCGAAAAGCAAACCACGGTCGGGGCCTGGTCAGTACTTGGATGGGAGACCGCCTGGGAATACCAGGTGCTTTGTGCCCAGCACAGGGTGCAGCTGCTTCACCCATTGACAAGAGGAAAAGATACATTTATTCCCTCCAAAACTCAGAGAGTGCCATGGAGACAGGGACCAAAAGTCTGGATGCGTGGAAAGGAAAGACACGAGAAGGAGAGGGTGGTGCTGCTGTCGCTTCAGCCGTTTGCCCCCTTTCCAGCCAAAACAGTCAAGACAAACCAATGTCCGCAATGGTCTTTCCTGTTTCTGTTAAGCCCTTTCAAAATGCCAATACGGTTCCGTTGTCCCATTGAATGAATCCAAAAAAAGGAGAGGTTTAGAAAGTGTCAACAAAAAAAAAAATGTGCCCATAAAGAAATTGTCCCCAACCCCTTCCCACCCCTGGCTCACAGAAATGCCCTTAAATTTGATCTAAACTGGGTAAACATTTGTAAACCAAATGACAGAAGTATAAACAGAATGGTGCGGTTATTGTACTACACCAGACCAATACGTCATTCGGTATCGTTTGGATTTGGGAGTCGTGCATACCTCCTCTGTAGCTCAACGCCTCGTTCTCTGGCCACTGTTAACTAGTATCTTGGGTACTCTATAAAAGCCCCTTTGACATCTTTGTCCTGTCGTAACAGCTGTGAACGGCACAGGTGCTAACCACTGTCCCTCTGTGCACTGGAGCAGCCATGAGTCATATGCTGCGTTCTAGACAACCTGGAACTCATGTTTTTTCCAACCTTCTACCAGTGAAAAGGAATTGGAATGGCAGTCAAACCTGTAACTTCCCACCTGTGAACTTGTACTAGATCAATGTACTCCCAGTTCCGAGCTCTGACATCACGTAGCAATGGCGGCCCCCATGGATGCGGTGTTTCTGCAAATTGCTTATTGAAACAAGGTACTGCGCTGACATTAGGGGTGAAACGATCCCTCGAGTAATTCGAGTACCTCGATTACAAAAAATGATCAAGGAATATTTTTTGCCTTGAGGAATCGCTTATTTAATTGTAAAGCTCAAAGCACGGCATTTCGCACAAACTATTTAATGTGTCACAACGCGCTTTCGTTACTCACGCCAAGGAAGTTGACGGAGGACGCAGAAGTGTTCAAATGAAGCAGCGAGAAGATGGAAGAGGCGAGCATAGACAGGCGAGTGAATACAGCAATGATGACCAAAGACAAAAAAAAACACTATAAAAAAGACAGAAAACGTCAATAGTGTGGAAGCATTTCAGACTGAACGGCAAGGTGAACGCCATGACATGTATCCGTTGTAACACTACCCTTCCATACCACAACAGCAACATCTCCGATGTAGCATCTTCTCATAAAACATCTAGAATGGAGCGGAAGACCCGAGATAAAATAAAATTAATGTAGCGCAAATCCATGAGATTAACGTTAATGTACCTTACTAACGTACAGTAATGTTAGCCCTGCGGAGGGCTAGGTTTCTGTTAATTATGGCTACTGTCGAATGTGTGGCTAGATTATTATGATTATGACAAGCACAGATTTAGGCAGCGAGCCGTGATTTACACAGCTAATTTCCCTAAAGCACAGCCAAAATGGTGCACGGCTTGCTGAAAGCTTTCTCTTACCTTGTCATGGCCGAATTTTGGCAAAAATCCAACTACTTTTTGCTAAAATGAATCAAATCATCAGTTAACTGGACGTGTGTGTGTGTGTGTGTGTGGGGGGGGGGGGGGGGGGGGGGGGTTGTAGGTTATAAGACAGACAGATAAGGTGGGGGGGGGCATTGCCTTAAATTCTCAAGAATATAGCAGAAGTGTGTAAAACTGTTCATGCATGGACTCCTTCCAAGTTCCCATTCAAAAGTTCTTGCCTCTTATATGCCACAACACATCCCTGTTATGTCTAAATTGAAAATTCTGAAACTTACAGCTGCCAAAGTTCAGTTGCACATCAAAAAGGCAATGTTTATGCCTTTTTTAAAAATTGATTAATACATTATATGGTTGATATTTTCAAGAAATACTAAATTGAAAATAATTAAATTTTATTTATTTTTATTTGTATTTGCAATTGCCTCTCTGAAAATGTTTCTAGTCAAGAAAATACATTTTGTTGCGTATGCACAATATAAATGTAACAAATAAAACTGTTGATTATAGTTTAAAAAAAATACAAAGGAAACCAATTGGTCCTTCATTATTAAGTGAAATACCTTATTTCCTCTTGTGTATTTATAATTGCTCTTTAACCAAGCAAAAATAAGTTTTATCCGATTACTCGATTAATCGAAGGAATTTTCTTTAGAATACTTGAATACTAAAATATTTGATAGCTGCAGCCCTAGCTGACATTATTTATCTGCAAATGTTCTGCATAATCAGCAGCTACTCTAGCATTAGCTAGTTTTCAGTCCATTGAGTGCAAGAATAAATTAATACCAAATACATATACAAATATACAAATAACATAACATAAAACATAGAACACCTTCTCTTGCCGTATGCACCGTTTTCACTCCTGTTTCTGCTGTTTCTCAGGCAGATTGGTGTGACTTGCCTGGAACGTTACAGAGTCTTGAGTCATGGTTTGAAGTCGTGACTTACAGGCTCAAAAAACGGCCTGGAACACTGCAATAGTTTACACAAAGCACACATAGCACAGTCAACCATGTATTTGTTTACCCCTCAACATGGCGGAGACTGACCTCGTGTCCCAGATGTGTGACGTCAGTGAATACCATCTATAGAGGGTATGCACATGACGTCACCGCTAGCGGAAGTCACCGCAGTTACGTCCACTGAGTGGCAGAAAGAGGGAGAGGAGTAGCGGCTTTGGCTTGAATACTGCGAAAACTTCAGAGCGATCTAAAAAATGGGAAAGAGCTGTTGTGCCATTGCTTGCACGAATAGATCTAAAAAGCACTCTGAGCTATCGTTTTATCAGCTACCTAAAGCCAAAGACAGAAGAAGCAGATAGATCGCTGCAATTCATAGAAATAACTGGAATCCAGGCAACGAAACCTGGATTTGTGGTTGCCATTTCCTGTCAGATAACGTTCATTTATGCTGTGTTCTTGCGTAAAATCATACCTTAAATTACATATGGTTTTGGCTAACGTTACTTCTTAGTAAAGCTCTTAATGTTAGCATCTGTCATTTAGTTCTATATTTCATAATTGAAACGTTTTTGTCTTCAATTGTGTGATTCTGAACCTTGTGCTCTACATGATCGTAAACTAGCTTAACTGAGGCTAACCTAGTTTTCCAAATAAGGTGGTACTCTAGCACAAAGCTGTTGTAGCTGGGTTGTATCAAGTATTGACGTTAACTCTACTTAAATCTCCACAGTACCAGTAGATCATCCACTCACTTGGGTCAATACTAAGGGTTCAACTCCAGTAATCAGTAGTGAACTGTGAGCACTACTGCTGGGCCTTTACCTTGGCAATCACCGCCAGAAAATACGTCTGCACTGACAGAAAACCTCAAAAACAATAGTATGTTGAACTGAAAGCACTCACCAGCTGTATTCCTCTAATTAACGATGATGAGGATGTCAACAACTCTGTCTTTTGGATGCTTCCAGCCTTTGCACTGTGAATTTTCCCAGCGTTGAAATCAGGTTCATATAAATGTCAGGATACGTGATTTCCCTCCACATATCAATGTTCGTAGACCACTTGTTGTTTGGTAGCTTGTATGGATCCATGTCGAGTCCAATTGTCTTTAATTTCATGTTCCACATTTTTCCCGGTCTCGCTGTAGTTACTTCTATACTCCGCCATGTTGAACTGGTTTGTTTTTTGCCACTCAGTCTGACTTAGAGGGGCGGGGCCCAGGGGGGAAGTGACGTATGTACATTCCCTCTATCCCGGTAGCACGTGAAGGCAGCATAAGACTGTAACACAGGACTGTACATGACAGATTATCGAGACTCATTGCCGTCCTGGTCCGCTGAACTCTGGTCCTTCTGATCGGAGTCTGCGCAGAAAGGTCTGTCACGTGTTGGGGAGGGGGGGGGGGTCCGGAGGTGGACGTGAACGGGCCGGGTTTCACCGGGGCGGAGTTGAACCGACCACAGTAAGAACCAGACCCACCTTGTTAGTGTCTGATCACAGCCGGACCCGGTTCTCCAGTCGTGTCCCGGTGGTTCTGTTGGTCCGGATCCAGCCCCCACCCCCCCCCGTTTGCGGCTGTGAATGGACTCGTCCGCGGTCTGCCAGTTAACCCAATGTAATTTTAAAAACAACTAATAACTCTACAAATATTGGTCGTATCAATAAGCTGTTTTCACCAGTCTTGATCCTTGACCCAAAATGCATGAGTATTCCAAGAGGCCAAAGCTAACTATCCAGTTATTCACTTATAAAGCAGACACACAGACTTGCACACACAGCGGCTTTTTACAGAGGTTTTATAATATAGATTTATTTATAATATCCTTTTCCCCTTTTCTAATTGTGAATAATAATAATATGGCGCCCTCTGGAGGTCACTCTAACAAACAGCACCACCAACATGTGGAAAGTGTTTTATTTGTTTGTTTTATTTATTTATTGCGCAGCTAACACAGAACAGGAAATGGTGCATTTGATTTAAAAAAAAAAAAAAAAAAAAAATGAACAGACTTTAATACTGTAGAACTGAAGTGAGGTGAAGCTGATAGAGGAATGATGGGAAATGGAGTCCGGAGTGATGATTCAGTCATCTCCTCCACAGAGGCTGAGCAGAGCTTTCTGATAATCTCCTTTAGTGTGTTCCTGTAGAAGAGATGGGAAAGACTTAAGCCACTTTATTCACAGCAGGGTTGATGCATTCTGAGATATTTCACACATTTAGAACATCAAATGGTACTTGTGTTCATACATATTTATTTCTCAATCTCTTTTCTTCTCATTCAACGAGAAAATACAGAAAATATGTGCACAGCCTTAAAAGACCGTAGGACAAATAATACATTATTGTGATATTTACTTCCGCCAAGGGGTTATGTTTTTGCCAGGGTTTGTTGTTTGTTTGTCTGTCCGTTAGTGTGCAACATAACCTCAAAAAGTTATGGACAGATTTGGATGAAATTTTCAGGGTTTGTTGGAAATGGGATAAGGAAGAAATGATTAAATTTTGGTGGTGATCGGGGGGTGGGGGGGGCCCACGGGGGGGGGGGGGCGCAGACCAGAAAATTTCATCAAAATCTGTCCATAACTTTTTGAGTTATGTTGCACACTAACGGACAGACAAACAAACAGACAGACAAACAAACAAACAACCCTGGCAAAAACATAACCTCCTTGGCATGGGGGGGCCCACAGGGGGGACCCACTGATCAGCCTTGGTGGAGGTCTGCGCTCTCGAGTGCTTCTGTTCAGTAATGTTTCTGTGAAATTTCTGTTATATTTCTGTGCTACTTCCCTAATATTTCTGTGATATTGTGTAATGTTTACAGAATATTTCCGTTATATTTGTGTAATATTTCTGGCAAAATTTTATATTATGTAATGTTTATGGAATATTCTGTCATATTTCTGTGATACTTACCTAATATTTCTGTGATATTTGTGTAATGTTTGTGGAATATTTCTATCATATTTGTGTAATATTTCTGGAATATTTTTGTGATATTATGTAATGTTTATGGAATATTTCTGTCATATTTCTGTGATACTTCCCTCATATTTCTGTGTATCTTTGTGTAATGTTTGTGGAATACTTCTATCATATTTGTGGAATATTTCTGGAATATTTTTGTGATATTTATGTAATGTTTATGGAATATTTCTGTCATATTTCTGTGATACTTCCTTCATATTTCTGTGATATTTGTGTAATATTTTTGGAATATTATGTGTGATATTTCTGTAATATTCTGCAATCTCTTTGTGATATTTCATTAATATTCTGTAATGCTTCCCTAAAATTTCTGTCATATTTTGTGTAATGTTTATGGAATATATCGTAATATTTCTGTGGGACTTCCCCTCATATTTCTGTGCTATTGTGTAATATTTCTGGAATATTATTGTGATATTTCTGTATATTTCTGCAATATCTTTGTGACATTCATTAATATTTCTGTAATACTTCCCTAAAATTTCTGTCATATTTGTGCTAATGTTATGGAATATCTCTGTAATATTTCTGTGATACTTCCCTAATATTTCTGTGATATCTGTGTAATATTTCTGGAATATTTCATTGATACTTCTCAATATTTCTAGAATATTCTGTGATATTTCCCCCATATTTTTGTGATATCTGTGTAAGTTTATGGATATTTGTGTAATATTTATGTCAGTTTTTTTTATATTTCCCTAATATTCTGTGATATCTGTGTAATATTTCTGTAACATTTCTGTGATATTTCTGGTGACTTACAGCGATGGTCTGGTACAGTGACCTCTTGTGCTGCCTCTTGAATTCGTTCTTATCCTCATTAGGTCGACTTCGCAGCGTGAAAACCATGATCCGGGTCACAACCTCTCCTTAGCACCTTTACTCTGAAAGGACACAGGAAGTGACATCACATGAAAAAAATTAACCAATTAACCCATGAATCGAATCAGACTGGAAACATGATAGAAAACAGTTCATGTAAACAACAAACTGTCCTTATGTACCTCAGTCTGACTGAAAATACATAAGAAAATGCGTTTGCAGATGACTTTCTTATAGACTGAGTTAAAACAATGTCCAAATATATTTCACTTTAAACAGAAGAATAAAGATATGATTTTGTCACGCTATGGGACCGAATCATTGGGGTTTTTTTTTTTCTGTTATTTTTGGATGAGAGGAAAAAAATGTAATAATAGGAGTAATATTGTTGTGGTTATTTTATTTAATTTAATTATTTATAATTGTTTGTTTTTTTTTTCTTCTTGTTTCTCTTGCTGATTAATCATGTTTGTATCAAAAATAATATCAGTAGGTTGAAATATAAAGGTGTTTTGAGTCGCTCCTTTTCCATGTGTAAATAATATTCAAACTGTATAAGTATTCTTTTTGTATAATGGGACGAATTTCCTTCTTTTTTTTGGTTATTTTCTGTTAATAATGTGCTTTTGTTGGTTTTATTGTGATTTTTTATTGTCAGAAATAAAACATTAAGTCACTGATGTTAAATAACACCTGTTTTCCTGGACTTTCACGGTAAATCCATAAAACTCTCCACCCTGAGTTTTAAGGACTCATTCCCCATCCTCTACTGTTCCTGTGTATATTAACATTAAACTTCCATCGTCTGAACATTGAAGATGGTGTTGACGCTGCAGCTGCTTCTGGATGTGTTTTCTGATGGGTTTTTTTACCTTCATGGCTTCACTGAGTCTGTTGGCGAAGTACAGCTGCTTGTTCTCGAAGCATTCGACTGTAAAAAACACAAACAGATGCTGAGTTGGTTCAGGTTTTGGTGAAAGCGTTTGTCGTCGTTTGGATCTGTCGGTGGACGTACCCAACGTCAGGAAGGATTCTCCAGGTCGCATTCACCTCCTTCCTGATGCTCTCCTTCATGTCATAGGGGCTGTAGCTCTATAGCGCTCGAACACTGCAGGTAAAGACCCGACCAAAATACTTAAAGAACATTAAACAAACGTTTTAAAGCAAAAACTGGAGAACAAACACCAAGAGATTTAAGGGAGCTGCTGATTGGATTCAATTCACAATCACATCATCAGTCAGTCTGGTTGAGGTTGTGTTGTGTTGCAGGTGCATTGCGTTGTAGGTGTGTGAGGTTGCGGTGCAGTTGCATTGTATTGTGGTTGTATTGTGCTGTGGTGTGTGTGTGGTGGTTTGCAGTGCAGTTGTGTGTGTTGCGGCTGTGTTGTGGTGTATGTGGTTGTGTTGCATTGTCATTGAGGTGTGTTAAGGTTGCAGTGTAGTTGCGTCGTGTTGCAGTTGTGTTGCAAGTACAGTTATATTGTGTTGTGATGTGCTGTGTTGCAAGTTGCATTGTGGTTGCAGTGCAGTTGTGTTGTGTTGCCGTTTGCATCTGATGTGTTTTTGTGAAGTTGGAGTGCAGTTGTGTTGTGTTTCATAGTAGTTGTGATTGCGTTGTGGTTGTGTTGGGGTTGCAGTTGTGGTGCAGTTGTGTTCTGTGCGGTTGCATTGTGGTTGCAGTGCAGTTATTTTGTGGTGTGTTGCTTTGTGTTATGGTTGTGTTGTAGTTGCATGGTGTTGTGGTTGTGTTGCAGTTGTGTTGCATCTGCATTGCGTTGCATTATGTTGCATTGCAGTTGACCTTTTCTGCAGGTGCGGGACACTCCTCTGGGACATGATGCTGATCCATGTGGCCACGTCAGTTCCCTCCTCTTCACTCCAGCTTCATACAAACACTGAAAAAAAAAAAAAAAACACAAGACACTGTAACAGAAGGAACAGGGGGAGGTGCATGGAGGACCTGGACCTGGACCTGGACCTGGACCTGGACCTGGACCTGGACCTGGACCTGGACCTGGACTTGGTTCTGAGTTTTAGTTGAACTCACCCGAGCGTCTTCATCGATCTTCACATAGTCGATCACATTGGATGGTTCGTCTCTCCTCGTCTGTGAATCAGACAGACGAGAAGATATTAGACGCATGTTAATAAAAGTAGATGAAAATTTATTGACAGGAGGAACGTTTAACTGAAAAAAAGAAACAAAACACCAGGAATAGAAAAGAAAAAAATATATAAGCAACTTAATGTCTCAAGGTAAAAGGAAATTTACCAATGGTGGGGGGGTGGAGGGGGTGGGACAGTGTCCACTGAAAGCTAAGCAGGGATGTGGACACTTGGACAGAACAGCCCACTGAGCTGGAAGATCAACCTCCTTTTAAAGACTAGAACTGACCAGTCACAGTCAGCCAGGTGACCCAGCATCAAAGATTAAGACTGTAGACAAGATCCAACCAGGACGGAACACACCTGTAAGGCTCTGGAACCAGAGCAGTCAGACCCCCTGAACCTGGACTTACTCCACTAGACGCCAGCAGCAGTTTGGCAAAAGTTTCCAGACGTGTCTCCCTGCAACGTCTTTTTCCAGCTCCTTTTTAAACACTAGAAGAAAAGACTGAGCATCAGAAAAGGATCCCCAGGGACCGAAAGACTCTACCATGGACTTGAAAGATCCACCATGAACCAAACATCCACTGAGGACCCAAAAAGTCAACAGAGGACCCCAAAGGATCCACAGGCACCTGTAGGATCTACCAGGGCACTGAAGGATCCACCAGGGGACCAGAGGATCACAGAACTGAAGGATCCTCAGCCTCAGACTAGTACTGGTTCTAGTCTTGGTCTGAAACCTACTGTCTTTGTAGACCTCTTGATCACCATCATCTCCTCATTGCTTCTGGAACAGACGATCTCGATGAGCGTCTCCTCGTCTGTTCCCAGACCCTGAACAAACACAAACACAGATGTACAGACCACAGTCTGAACTGAACCAGGGTCTGAAACCATGAATGAGTCAGTTTACATGCATGACCATATAAACCCAACAACTGTTAATAATTAGATGTGATGCGTTTCCATGCACTTCGGAAATACGATAATCCATAAACTTTGGTTTAGACGTTTCAGTCCATTATTATTATTTCAGAGTTTGTTCGTACATAGTGATGGTAAAATCAAACTTCCTGTTACTGTCTTCAAAACACATTGTTTGGTTTTGTTAATTTTTTCATTATTTACTCAGTTTTTGTTTGGTTTTGTTTTGTTTGTCTTCAACGTCACTTCCATTTTCTACGATTTAAATAGTTTTTCCACATGTTCAGATGCAAATAAATAAATCAGATTAACAGGTATACATGCATGAAAACATCAGATTATTGGGGACAAATCCAAGTGTGTTAATCTGATTTCTCATATTCAGAATACTGTTGTCTGATAAAACAGATCAGATTCTACTGTTTCCATGGAAACCACCTGACCTTCATGGAGGCTTTGAGCTCAGAGGCGTCGTACTCAGCGGTGCTCTTCATCAGACCCAGCATCAGCGCCTCCAGAGAACCCGACAGCGCCCCCTTCAGGGCCACCACCAGGTCCTGGAAACAACATGTCAACATTTAGCACCAAAGCAGCGGACGAACACTTCACCAAGAGGTTCTACATGTTAAAGTTTCATCCAATCAGGTTGAAATCAGACAAACAATGATGTAAAATAAAAATACTGGATAATTCACCTCAGATGTATCAAAACTAAAGCCTGTAAGAACTAAAATGTATGTTGTATGTTCTCATATATGATCGAATCTCCTGTTTAAACCTTAAAGATCTAGAACCATCTTTGTGGTGACTTCTAAATTAATGTACACAATACATTTAACCTTTACTGAGCAACTGATCACAATTTATTATCATATTATCCTTTGTATTTTGCATTTTTCAGTTTAAATCCCTTATTTTTTATATTTAATTAACTGATTTTGTAAATGTTCATTAAAGCTCAGAGTAAATTAAAAGGTTATTATATCAAAAATAGAGAGAACTGAAGAAAAAGTGAGTTTTTCAGCTAAATACATCATTAATTAATTAATAAAACTTTTTTATACTGATGATACTGTCATTTGTGTTACATTACATTAACACTTATTTGTGTCCATTACCTTTTGTATTACTCATATATTTAATGTATTCCTCATATTGTCTGACATTTTCCAAAAAGGTCTTAAGTTTTAATGGATTTCAGGTGAATTATCCATTATTTTCATTTAGCACAATTGTGTGTCTTCAAAACATCAAGACTGAATTAACCCTTAAAGACCTAAAACAATTTTGTGATGCCTTCAAATGAATTTTTCTCCACATTTAATCTTTCCTCAATGATTTATCACCATTTACAATAAATTATCTTTTGTATTTGTGCTTCTCAGTGTGAACCATGTATTTTCCTATATTTAATTCACTGATTATGTAAATGTTCATTAAAGCTCAGAGTAAATTCTTTTACTGCTGAATAATTCACCTCAGATGTAATAAAACTAAAGCCTTTCATGAAAAGGTCATAAGAGGTCAATATACAGATATTTGTCCTAAAATGGACAAATAAATCAGCACAAACTCTCAGGTAACATCCTTCTAATAAACCCGTAGCTTCATCCACTGATTGTCTGGCTGTATTTTCATTTTTCGTACCTTCTTGGCGTATCTCTCATACTCGAATGCGATCTCTTTGCGTTGTTCACAGCTGCGTCTCGTCAGGATGTCGATGATGGTTTGTTCATCGACTCCTAAAGGAAACACAAGGATTTCACATCTTTAACTCATCTTTACCTGCATCTGATGATCTCAGACGTTTTAACACTTTTCATTTGTCTCATTTCATATTTGGTACAGCAGTAAAATTATCATTTTCAATAAAGAAAGAGATGAAGTGATGAATTAACCCCTGAAGACTTTTTCTCTACATTTAACCTTTATTAAGTGATTTACCACCATTATTATAATATTACCTTCTGTATTTTACATTTTTCAGTGTAAATCATGGACTTTCCAACATATAATTCACTGATCATGTAGATGTTCATTAACAAAACTGAAAAAAACAAAACAAAACATAACTTTTTCAGTAAAATATATCATTAAATGAACATAAACCAAGTGTCTATAACCTTATTTTGTTCATGGTATTTTGTAATTTTCTAAATTAATTTTGGCCATTTTTATTCATATTAATTTTATTTTATTTATTTGTTTTAGTTCATTTTGTTGTTTATTTGTTTTGTTTTTTTTGTACATTTTGCTGGTTTTTATTATTTTTTCTTCAATCTTGTTGAGTTTGTGGCTTCTTTTCTTAGTTTTTAATTATTTTGTTCATTTTTATTCATTTTACTTCATATCTCATTTGCCTTTGTTCATTTTATTAGTTTTCAACACTGTCTTTTTTTTTTTTTTTTACATTTTTGTTCATTTGTTTTGTTTTATTTATTGGTATATAATTCATTTTTGTTCATTTTATTGATCACTTTGGCTGGTTTTGTTTATTTTGTTGCTTATTTTATTTTGTTTTACTTCATTTAAGCAATTTTTTTTGCATAGTCTTTCATGGTATTTATTATTTAGTGAAATATTTTATTCGTGTTCCTTTTATTTATTATTTAACATGAACCAAGTGTGTCCATCCACTGTCATTTATCAACTCAGTGGGCTTGTTGAACGTCCAAATGGGTCATATCTGATGACCAAAAAAGATTTTACACCAATTATTTACAAGTATTGACAGGATTAGTGGATCAACAGGTATTAAACAGTTTAATTCAGTTGATGTTCAGGTCTTAAAGGGTTAACTGAAGGACAAAAACTGTTCAAAGTCTCTCTAAATATTACAGGATACTGGATGTTTTTCATATAAACATCTACTGGTGAAGGTTGGTGCGTGAAAAAAACAGTAAATGTTCATATTATTGTCATGTTTATTTTGTTGCACTAGTTTCAGAATGTTTGTGCTTCATCATTTGAGTCTGAAACCATCCTTTTCTGGTTTCAAGTTGTAAAATCCAGACTTTGTTTAACTGATGTTCACTCACAAGAAGTTGAGTCAGAGCTGGAAAATCCTGCAGCCTTGAACCCACCACAGACAGAGACGCCTTTGTTGTGGTTTTGGTCTACAGTAAATAACATCATGGGTAAATGATTGAGCTGGATTTTGGTTTGTTTTTCATCTTGTTGAATCTTTTACATCGTTTTCATCTTGTGTCTTTTCCTTAAACTAAAACCTACAGTTCTGTGTAAAAGTCCAACATTAGGTTTGATGGTTTATTAAAGTTCTAATGACCACACATATGCATTTAACAGTGTCTGTATTTAATCATTTTGTGTTATATTTAATCCAGTTTAACAAAATAAACAGCTTGTATAAATCACAGTGGTGGTATTTTAGTGTGACCTTTGACCTTAACATGACTTTAACCCTTTAATTCAGTCAATATGAGATTTATGGCATTAATTTACTGAGGTTTTATACCAGGAACAAATTAAACAAAAATAAGCAAAATGAAGCAAAAATTACAAAATAAACAAAAAACACAAACAAAATAATCAAAAAAACCCCAAAATGAACAAAAAGGATGAAAAAAATCAACTAAAATGATTACAATAATCAACAAATGAATGAAATAATCAACAAAATTAACCCAAAAAAATACAAGATGAACAAAATTATCAAAAGATGAACAAAAAATCTACCAAAATAATCCTGTTTAATTTAACTCATGTCAGTTTCTATGGTAATTGTTTGTGCTGCTTCTTGTCATGGGGTCAGAGGTCACACTAAATGACCTTAACCTTTACAACACATTTAGCTCAGTTTTATTTTTTGTCTTTTAAGGCTGTGCATATATTTCCTGTATTTTTTTTGTTTTATGTGAAGAAAAGAGAATGAGAAATAAATATGTATGATCACTTTAACTCTGGAAAACAACACAGATAAAGATGGAATCCGACTTTAACGCCGGACTGTATCTATTAACTATCATAGAAAACAAATAAAAGCAGAAACCTTTAGATTTGAGGCATCGTATCAACACAGAACTCAGATTTAATGACTAATACTTGCTGATTTCTTCTTCTTTTCTGTCTGATTAGGAGGCGGAACCTCTGACCTTTGGTTTTGATGGCAGTGTCGATCCTGGCAGCGTCTCGGGCTGGGTCGAAGTCTCGCGCCGGCACCACAGTCGGGAATTTAGGCTCCGCCTCCTACAGACAACAGAGACATCACATCATCAGTTAAATATTTAGTAGTCACACAGTAGAGCGCTAATCCTGGCTGACATGTTCCTGCATTTGTCGACTTTTGGCTGATTTTAAATTCAACGTACCACAAATGCACAGGGTGTCCATAAAATTTTGTCGACTACTGTATGTTCATGTTCTCATTCGCCTGCATTTGTTCCAGTTCATTCTTCTTCAATGTAATTTTAGAATCAGACTAATTCATCTTGTCGTCATCTTCTACATGGTTCTGTCTGACGTCAACATGTTAAATCATTTTTAATTTATTGGTTTTTAACAACATGCAATGTCAACTATAACTTTGCTTCTAATATCACTTTCTAAGAAATCCACAAACTAAAACCGTGTTTGTCTGACCTCTAGGGGGCAGAAGACAAAGCTTTAGATGCCACATTAACCCTTAGAGACCTGGACCATCTTCTGGGACTGACTTTTCAATCATTAGTTCCACTCATATCATAGTCAGGAAAAGTGGAGTTTTTCAGCTTTCTAGGTATACCGCAGGGGTCTGACTTGGGCCCACTGAGGTTCTATAGTGAACGTGTTTAAACATTAGCATTGACTCGTTACAGTGTCTTCATTAGAGGTGATGAATGGCTGTTGGACATGTAAAACATCTACACTGAACTTTATACATATAAAAAAACAAACTTTCTAACGGTTCGGTCTGAGTCACAGCAAAAACACAACTTTTTTCACAGCATTTTTTTAATCAATTCTGATAAATTCACTAAATCTCAGACATAGAAAATGAAAATGCTAAATTACGTCTCCAAATGAACCAGAATAAGAAGCTGAAGATTATATTTCAGCTGTATTTCAAATCTGCTTACTTTTATTAAAAGCTGCAGCTACACTTTAAAAGACAGTGGCATTTCTTTACATCACTTTTTGTATCAAATCAGCTCGACAAGTCCTTCGTCAACATGGAACTAAAACTAACATCTGACATTAACTGATTTCATATGATAGAAACAGAAAAACAGTCGATGGAAAATCAGTTTCAGATGTTGGACTTTGTTTCCTCGAGGCAATATGAAATAATTAATCACAGTTAAATGAACCAGACGTTAATATTTTATCACTTTCAATACATTTCATCTGACTTGAATGAATGATTGATGTGTGACCGATGTTGAATGTCTTTGTTTTTCTGGGTGTGAACAAACCACACCTTCGCAGTATCGACTTTACAACCGGAGTAAAACATTATGAATCTGTGTTTCAGGTCATAAAACCACGTATATGTTCTTTTACGTCATGTGACACAGGGATGGGAGGGGCTGACGCTGTAAAAGAATGTAAATACACCTGGATTATCATAAGGTTTAACACTGGAAATCTGAAATACAGTTTTTAATTCACAATTTAATTCAGGTTTGGCTTCATGTCAACAGTGAAAGTCTATAAATAATATGATGAAGGAAATGAGAAGGAACTATATGTAAATAAAAATAAATAAACGAGTAAAATGAAGATGGGGTGGGATTGAAAAGGTGTTTAATTAATCTTCATTTTGACGTGAACATTTTTTTGTCCCATGTTTTATTTTACTGTTTGTTTTCTTTTTGTTTTTAAGTTTGTATAAAATAAATCTATCAACCAGGGAAAAGCGTCTTTAGTCGACATTATCCTCCTTCACAGCTGTCAATTAAATCTAATTTCCTCCTATTCTGACCACAGGGGCGGAGCCAGCATTGGTTAAACTGATCAAAATGATTGATCAGAGTCTGCATGCAATCACAAACTGAAACAAACTCCAGAATGTGAAGATCCAGCCTGTCAGCATTCAGACCTGTTCACATTTTAATTATCATCAATAATGACAAATCAACAAAACAAAAACAAAATAATCAACAAAATGAATAAATTAATCAGCAAAATGAAAAAAATTGTGCAAAAAGAAAAAATGACTTGAACAAGATAATCAACAAATGGGGCAAAATAACAAACAAATTGAATAAAGGTAAACAAAATAATTACCAAAATGAAGAAAAGTGAGGAAAATAATAAACAAAATGAATAAATTAATCAAAAAATGACCAAAAATTAGCAAAATAAAAAACTTGAACAAAATCAACAAAATCAACAAACATGATTAAAAAGATGAACAAAAATCAGGAAAATATCAACAAAATGAGTAAATTAACCATAAAATAAACAAAATTGAGCAAAAAACAAACAACTTAAATGAAATAATCAACAAGTGGAACAAAATAATAACAAATTGAATGAAAATGGACAAAATAATCAACAGGATAAATAAAACTGAAAAAAATACTTACAAAATGAATAAATTAATCCCAAACTTAACAAAAATTAGCAAAATAACAAATGAACAAAATGACAAAAAAAATTAACAAAAAGGTGAACAAAACTGATGAAAATACTTAACAAAATGAATAAATTAATCCCAAAATGAACAAAAATTTGCAAAATAACAAACGCCTTGAGCAAATGATCAACAGAAATGATCAAAAAAAAAAAAAAAAATGAGGAAACATCAACAAAAATAATAAATTAACTCTAAAATAAACAAAATTGAGCAAAAACAAACGACGTAAACAAAATAATCAACAAATGGAACAAAATAACAAAAAATTGAGCAAAAATGAACAAAACAATCAACAGGATGAATAAAACTGATGAAAATACTTAACAAATGAATAAATCAACAAAATCAAAAATATGCAAAATAACAAACGACGAACTAAATGATTTAAAAATGAACAAAAATGAGGAAAATAATCAACAAAATAAAAAAAAAAATCAACAAATTGAATAAATTAATCACAAATTCAGCAAAAACAATCCGTTTCATTGAACTCAAGTCAGATGTTTTTGATCGTTTCTGCTGTTTGTGGTCATGGGGTCAGAGGTCAAACTAAACAGTGACCTTTAACCTTTATAACCCTTTTCCAGCTCTACCTGTCGTCTGTTCCTTCCTGTATTTCTGTGCAGATTAAATGATCTCCTTCATCTGGTCATTATTCATGTGTTCACGTCGGCATTTTGTCAGACTCACCCCTCCATACGACAGCGTCAGCTGACCCAGGAACTCAGACACCAGCGCCATGATGAGCCCACCTGCACAGACAGAACACGTCCAGGGGTTAAAGGTCACCGGGTTCGTCCAGTTCAACAAAAACACAACGACAGACTGTAATAAAGGCAAAGTCCAAAAAAAAAAAAAAGACTAAGTCCAGACTCTGATGTTCTGTCTTATGTTGAATCAGAATCAGTGTTGAACATTCAGTTCATTTGATGGAATGTTTCAACACAAACTGATATAATTTCAGACTAGTTTTATTTTATTGCATCTTTTCTGTCCTTTTAATCTCATATCCTTAAAATGTTGTCTCATGCACACTTTTTTTTATCATGTTGTGTCATCCATGTTACATTTTTTCCATCTCATGCATATTTACATTATTTTCTTTCTATTTTCTGTATTTTCATGTGTTTTTTTTTTTTTTAATTGTGTTGCTTCTTTTAAATTTTTCATGTTGTTGCATCTTAAATATATTTTTTTGTTTATTGTTTTTAACTTGGTATCTTTTACTTTTAATTTTTTTTTTTTTTAATTACATTGTTTCTTTTATATTATTTCATGTTGTGGCACCTTTCCTCCTATTTTTCCATCTCACTTTTTTTTTGCATCATTTCATTTTATTACGTTTAATATTTAGTTTTTTTTTTCTTATTGTATCTTTTAGGTTTTAATATTTCTTGCATCATTAACTTTTTTTTAATCTTTTCCTTTTCATGTTTTGCTTTTCAGTTTTTTTAATTTATCTTGTTCCATCGTTTTGTTGTTTTCCAATCTGTATCTTTTACGTTGTTTTCATCTCATGCATGTTTTATATCATTTTCTTTCTAATTTCCATCATTTCATGTGTTTTTTAATTGCATTGCTTCTTTTTATGTTTTTCATGTTGTTGCCTCCTTCCTATTTTTTCCCCATCTCATTTTTTTTACATAATTTTTATCTTGTTGCATCTTTGTTTTGTTTTTTGTTTCGTTGCATCATTTAGGTTTCAGTATCTTGTATCTTTTATGGTTATTTTTTTGGTTTTTTGGGTTGTTTTTTTTTAACATTTTCATCTTCATTTTCATGTTTTTGCATGTTTTCAGTTTTCTTTCCTTATCTTAGTCTCTGGTTTCGACCGACTCAATATGTAAAGTGTCGTGAGATAACTTTTGTTATGATTTGGGGCTATATAAATAAAATTTGATTGATAAATTTGATTGACTGATCTTGTTACATTTTTTGTGTTGTTTTCATCCTGTATCTTTTACATTGTTTTTCATTTCATGCATATTTCACATTTTTTTCTTTCTGTTTTATCCTGTACATCATTTCCATTTTGCTCTATTTGTTATATGTGACATTATGTTTGTGGTATCGTTTCATCCACTGTGTTGAAATCATTCCTGATCTTGTGGAGACACAGATGCCAAACGGACTTTCACATCCGTCCTCTGAGTCCCGGATACAGACTGTTGTCGCCTTATCAGAGTTTGTTGTTGTACATGTGAATTAACTCTGTTCCATTGAGAGGAAAACCTGGGCTTCCTTAATGGACCTGTGAGAACCGGACGAGTGTTTCCACCATGGAGCTGTGGACGGTGGAGCTGTGGACGGTGGAGCTGTGGACAGTGGAGCTGTGGACGGTGGAGCTGTGGATGGTCCAGACATGGACACAGAGTTGGACGGACAGAGCAGGACGTGCCAGAGGGCGTGTCCACTGATAAGGACAATGGAGCCTGGTACGAACCACAGCCTCGCCTCTTGCTCAACATGAACAGGAAGTGGAGAGGGTCATCGATGTTTCATCACCATAGCAACAGGCAGTACAAACAGTCCTGCAGCTCAGAGACACTCGGGTAGGGTCAGAGGACGACGCACTGTTATCAGCCTTTACATATAGTCAAATTAGATATGAACATTCACCGTTAACCCTCCAATGTCCCGCCCAGAGACGTCCTTCATAACCAGTGAAAGTGTGTAATTTGCACTTAATGCACTCATGTCATAATATTTTTTAATACAGTTTTTTTTTGTTTTTTTTTTTACTTTTTTGTATTTTATCAACTCAATCCATAAACAAAAATATCAAATACTTAATAACTGTCTCATTTTAACCCTTTAAATGCTATGTTTGTAATGTAAACAAACCATATTTTTTGATGCAAAAACACAAAAAATTTGTTTTTTTTTTCTGTAGTCTACATAAAAATTAGATTACTTTGTTTTCTTTTTTTTGCAGCCTGTCATATGTCAATGATTAACAACAACATTGGTTAATATGCAGTATTATTTTTTGTGCTAGGTCAAACGTTAAATGCTAAAATGTGTCAATGTGCATTTTTTACTAACTTTGGAGAAGGGTATTAGTGTAGTAATTTTCCTTTTTTTTTATACAAAATGCTGATTTTAGTGGGGGTCAGAATTTTAAAAATAATGCAAAAGTTAACAACCTTTGAATTCTGAACTAATACAAATTGTTAAAAATAATATAACCTTTTATAAGATGAAGTGCAAAGTTATTTGTTCTTATTAATTTTGTTACTTTTTTTAATTTTCTGAATTTTGTTGTTCTTTATTTATTATTTTTTCTTACATTTTGCTCAG